>NC_134412.1:96280816-96438110 GCF_038048845.1 Mixophyes fleayi | reverse complement strand
TAATAACACAACTCACTGTCACACTGACTGGTTATGGTGAGAGCAGCAATAACACAACTCACTGTCACACTGGCTGGTTATGGTGGGAGCAGCAATAACACAACTCACTGTCACACTGACTGGTTATGGTGAGAGCAGCAATAACACAACTCACTGTCACACGAACTGGTTATGGTGAGAGCAGCAATAACACAACTCACTGTCACACTGGCTGGTTATGGTGGGAGCAATAACACAACTCACTGTCACACTGACTGGTTATGGTGGGAGCAACAATAACACAACTCACTGTCACACTGGCTGGTTATGGTGAGAGCAGCAATAACACAACTCACTGTCACACTGGCTGGTTATGGTGGGAGCAATAACACAACTCACTGTCACACGAACTGGTTATCGTGAGAGCAGCAATAACACAACTCACTGTCACACTGACTGGTTATGGTGAGAGCAGCAATAACACAACTCACTGTCACACTGGCTGGTTATGGTGGGAGCAATAACACAACTCACTGTCACACTGGCTGGTTATGGTGGGAGCAGCAATAACACAACTCACTGTCACACTGACTGGTTATGGTGAGAGCAATAACACAACTCACTGTCACACTGACTGGTTATGGTGAGAGCAGCAATAACACAACTCACTGTCACACTGGCTGGTTATGGTGGGAGCAATAACACAACTCACTGTCACACGAACTGGTTATCGTGAGAGCAGCAATAACACAACTCACTGTCACACTGGCTGGTTATGGTGGGAGCAGCAATAACACAACTCACTGTCACACTGACTGGTTATGGTGAGAGCAGCAATAACACAACTCACTGTCACACTGGCTGGTTATGGTGAGAGCAATAACACAACTCACTGTCACACTGACTGGTTATGGTGAGAGCAGCAATAACACAACTCACTGTCACACTGACTGGTTATGGTGAGAGCAGCAATAACACAACTCACTGTCACACTGGCTGGTTATGGTGGGAGCAGCAATAACACAACTCACTGTCACACTGACTGGTTATGGTGAGAGCAGCAATAACACAACTCACTGTCACACTGACTGGTTATGGTGGGAGCAGCAATAACACAACTCACTGTCACACTGGCTGGTTATGGTGGGAGCAGCAATAACACAACTCACTGCCACACTGACTGGTTATCGTGAGAGCAGCAATAACACAACTCACTGTCACACTGACTGGTTATGGTGAGAGCAGCAATAACACAACTCACTGTCACACTGGCTGGTTATGGTGGGAGCAATAACACAACTCACTGTCACACTGACTGGTTATGGTGGGAGCAACAATAACACAACTCACTGTCACACTGGCTGGTTATGGTGAGAGCAGCAATAACACAACTCACTGTCACACTGGCTGGTTATGGTGGGAGCAATAACACAACTCACTGTCACACGAACTGGTTATCGTGAGAGCAGCAATAACACAACTCACTGTCACACTGACTGGTTATGGTGGGAGCAGCAATAACACAACTCACTGTCACACTGGCTGGTTATGGTGGGAGCAGCAATAACACAACTCACTGCCACACTGACTGGTTATCGTGAGAGCAGCAATAACACAACTCACTGTCACACTGACTGGTTATGGTGAGAGCAGCAATAACACAACTCACTGTCACACTGGCTGGTTATGGTGGGGAGCAATAACACAACTCACTGTCACAGCACGAACTGGTTATCGTGAGAGCAGCAATAACACAACTTACTGTCACACTGACTGGTTATGGTGAGAGCAGCAATAACACAACTCACTGTCACACTGGCTGGTTATGGTGGGAGCAATAACACAACTCACTGTCACACGAACTGGTTATCGTGAGAGCAGCAATAACACAACTCACTGTCACACTGGCTGGTTATGGTGGGAGCAGCAATAACACAACTCACTGTCACACTGACTGGTTATGGTGAGAGCAGCAATAACACAACTCACTGTCACACTGGCTGGTTATGGTGAGAGCAATAACACAACTCACTGTCACACTGACTGGTTATGGTGAGAGCAGCAATAACACAACTCACTGTCACACTGGCTGGTTATGGTGGGAGCAGCAATAACAGAACTCACTGTCACACTGACTGGTTATGGTGAGAGCAGCAATAACACAACTCACTGTCACACTGACTGGTTATGGTGGGAGCAGCAATAACACAACTCACTGTCACACTGGCTGGTTATGGTGGGAGCAGCAATAACACAACTCACTGCCACACTGACTGGTTATCGTGAGAGCAGCAATAACACAACTCACTGTCACACTGACTGGTTATGGTGGGAGCAGCAATAACACAACTCACTGTCACACTGACTGGTTATGGTGAGAGCAATAACACAACTCACTCTCACACTGACTGGTTATGGTGGGAGCAGCAATAACACAACTCACTGTCACACTGACTGGTTATGGTGAGAGCAGCAATAACACAACTCACTGTCACACTGACTGGTTATGGTGAGAGCAGCAATAACACAACTCACTGTCACACTGACTGGTTATGGTGAGAGCAGCAATAACACAACTCACTGTCACACTGGTTGGTTATGGTGGGAGCAATAACACAACTCACTGTCACACTGACTGGTTATGGTGAGAGCAGCAATAACACAACTCACTCTCACACTGACTGGTTATGGTGAGAGCAATAACACAACTCACTGTCACACTGACTGGTTATGGTGAGAGCAATAACACAACTCACTGTCACACTGGCTGGTTATGGTGAGAGCAATAACACAACTCACTCTCACACTGACTGGTTATGGTGAGAGCAGCAATAACACAACTCACTGTCACACTGGCTGGTTATGGTGAGAGCAGCAATAACACAACTCACTGTCACACTGGCTGGTTATGGTGAGAGCAGCAATAACACAACTCACTGTCACACTGGCTGGTTATGGTGGGAGCAGCAATAACACAACTCACTGTCACACGAACTGGTTATGGTGGGAGCAGCAATAACACAACTCACTGTCACACTGACTGGTTATGGTGAGAGCAATAACACAACTCACTGTCACACTGACTGGTTATGGTGAGAGCAGCAATAACACAACTCACTGTCACACTGGCTGGTTATGGTGAGCAGCAATAACACAACTCACTGTCACACTGACTGGTTATGGTGAGAGCAGCAATAACACAACTCACTGTCACACTGACTGGTTATGGTGAGAGCAATAACACAACTCACTCTCACACTGACTGGTTATGGTGAGAGCAGCAATAACACAACTCACTGTCACACTGGCTGGTTATGGTGGGAGCAGCAATAACACAACTCACTGTCACACTGGCTGGTTATGGTGAGAGCAGCAATAACACAACTCACTGTCACACTGACTGGTTATGGTGGGAGCAGCAATAACACAACTCACTCTCACACTGACTGGTTATGGTGAGAGCAGCAATAACACAACTCACTGTCACACTGGCTGGTTATGGTGGGAGCAGCAATAACACAACTCACTGTCACACTGACTGGTTATCGTGAGAGCAGCAATAACACAACTCACTGTCACACTGGCTGGTTATGGTGAGAGCAGCAATAACACAACTCACTGTCACACTGGCTGGTTATGGTGGGAGCAGCAATAACACAACTCACTGTCACACTGACTGGTTATGGTGAGAGCAGCAATAACACAACTCACTGTCACACTGACTGGTTATCGTGAGAGCAGCAATAACACAACTCACTGTCACACTGACTGGTTATGGTGGGAGCAGCAATAACACAACTCACTGTCACACTGGCTGGTTATGGTGAGAGCAATAACACAACTCACTGTCACACTGACTGGTTATGGTGAGAGCAGCAATAACACAACTCACTGTCACACTGGCTGGTTATGGTGAGAGCAGCAATAACACAACTCACTGTCACACTGGCTGGTTATGGTGAGAGCAGCAATAACACAACTCACTGTCACACTGACTGGTTATGGTGGGAGCAATAACACAACTCACTGTCACACGAACTGGTTATGGTGGGAGCAGCAATAACACAACTCACTGTCACACTGACTGGTTATGGTGGGAGCAGCAATAACACAACTCACTGTCACACTGGCTGGTTATGGTGAGAGCAATAACACAACTCACTGTCACACTGACTGGTTATGGTGGGAGCAGCAATAACACAACTCACTGTCACACTGGCTGGTTATGGTGGAGCAGCAATAACACAACTCACTGTCACACTGGCTGGTTATGGTGGGAGCAGCAATAACACAACTCACTGCCACACTGACTGGTTATGGTGAGAGCAATAACACAACTCACTGTCACACTGGCTGGTTATGGTTAGAGCAGCAATAACACAACTCACTGTCACACTGGCTGGTTATGGTGAGAGCAGCAATAACACAACTCACTGTCACACTGACTGGTTATGGTGGGAGCAATAACACAACTCACTGTCACACGAACTGGTTATGGTGGGAGCAGCAATAACACAACTCACTGTCACACTGACTGGTTATGGTGGGAGCAGCAATAACACAACTCACTGTCACACTGGCTGGTTATGGTGAGAGCAATAACACAACTCACTGTCACACTGGCTGGTTATGGTGGGAGCAGCAATAACACAACTCACTGTCACACTGACTGGTTATGGTGAGAGCAATAACACAACTCACTCTCACACTGACTGGTTATGGTGAGAGCAGCAATAACACAACTCACTGTCACACTGGCTGGTTATGGTGGGAGCAGCAATAACACAACTCACTGTCACACTGGCTGGTTATGGTGAGAGCAGCAATAACACAACTCACTGTCACACTGACTGGTTATGGTGGGAGCAGCAATAACACAACTCACTCTCACACTGACTGGTTATGGTGAGAGCAGCAATAACACAACTCACTGTCACACTGGCTGGTTATGGTGGGAGCAGCAATAACACAACTCACTGTCACACTGACTGGTTATCGTGAGAGCAGCAATAACACAACTCACTGTCACACTGGCTGGTTATGGTGAGAGCAGCAATAACACAACTCACTGTCACACTGGCTGGTTATGGTGGAGCAATAACACAACTCACTGTCACACTGGCTGGTTATGGTGGGAGCAGCAATAACACAACTCACTGTCACACTGGCTGGTTATGGTGGGAGCAGCAATAACACAACTCACTGTCACACTGGCTGGTTATGGTGGGAGCAATAACACAACTCACTGTCACACGAACTGGTTATCGTGAGAGCAGCAATAACACAACTCACTGTCACACTGACTGGTTATGGTGAGAGCAGCAATAACACAACTCACTGTCACACTGGCTGGTTATGGTGGGAGCAATAACACAACTCACTGTCACACGAACTGGTTATCGTGAGAGCAGCAATAACACAACTCACTGTCACACTGGCTGGTTATGGTGGGAGCAGCAATAACACAACTCACTGTCACACTGACTGGTTATGGTGAGAGCAGCAATAACACAACTCACTGTCACACTGGCTGGTTATGGTGAGAGCAATAACACAACTCACTGTCACACTGACTGGTTATGGTGAGAGCAGCAATAACACAACTCACTGTCACACTGACTGGTTATGGTGAGAGCAGCAATAACACAACTCACTGTCACACTGGCTGGTTATGGTGGGAGCAGCAATAACACAACTCACTGTCACACTGACTGGTTATGGTGAGAGCAGCAATAACACAACTCACTGTCACACTGACTGGTTATGGTGGGAGCAGCAATAACACAACTCACTGTCACACTGGCTGGTTATGGTGGGAGCAGCAATAACACAACTCACTGCCACACTGACTGGTTATCGTGAGAGCAGCAATAACACAACTCACTGTCACACTGACTGGTTATGGTGAGAGCAGCAATAACACAACTCACTCTCACACTGACTGGTTATGGTGAGAGCAATAACACAACTCACTCTCACACTGACTGGTTATGGTGAGAGCAATAACACAACTCACTGTCACACTGGCTGGTTATGGTGAGAGCAATAACACAACTCACTCTCACACTGACTGGTTATGGTGAGAGCAGCAATAACACAACTCACTGTCACACTGGCTGGTTATGGTGAGAGCAGCAATAACACAACTCACTGTCACACTGGCTGGTTATGGTGAGAGCAGCAATAACACAACTCACTGTCACACTGGCTGGTTATGGTGGGAGCAGCAATAACACAACTCACTGTCACACGAACTGGTTATGGTGGGAGCAGCAATAACACAACTCACTGTCACACTGACTGGTTATGGTGAGAGCAATAACACAACTCACTGTCACACTGACTGGTTATGGTGAGAGCAATAACACAACTCACTGTCACACTGGCTGGTTATGGTGAGAGCAATAACACAACTCACTGTCACACTGACTGGTTATGGTGAGAGCAGCAATAACACAACTCACTGTCACACTGACTGGTTATGGTGAGAGCAATAACACAACTCACTCTCACACTGACTGGTTATGGTGAGAGCAGCAATAACACAACTCACTGTCACACTGGCTGGTTATGGTGGGAGCAGCAATAACACAACTCACTGTCACACTGGCTGGTTATGGTGAGAGCAGCAATAACACAACTCACTGTCACACTGACTGGTTATGGTGGGAGCAGCAATAACACAACTCACTCTCACACTGACTGGTTATGGTGAGAGCAGCAATAACACAACTCACTGTCACACTGGCTGGTTATGGTGGGAGCAGCAATAACACAACTCACTGTCACACTGACTGGTTATCGTGAGAGCAGCAATAACACAACTCACTGTCACACTGGCTGGTTATGGTGAGAGCAGCAATAACACAACTCACTGTCACACTGGCTGGTTATGGTGGGAGCAGCAATAACACAACTCACTGTCACACTGACTGGTTATGGTGAGAGCAGCAATAACACAACTCACTGTCACACTGACTGGTTATCGTGAGAGCAGCAATAACACAACTCACTGTCACACTGACTGGTTATGGTGGGAGCAGCAATAACACAACTCACTGTCACACTGGCTGGTTATGGTGAGAGCAATAACACAACTCACTGTCACACTGACTGGTTATGGTGAGAGCAGCAATAACACAACTCACTGTCACACTGGCTGGTTATGGTGAGAGCAGCAATAACACAACTCACTGTCACACTGGCTGGTTATGGTGAGAGCAGCAATAACACAACTCACTGTCACACTGACTGGTTATGGTGGGAGCAATAACACAACTCACTGTCACACGAACTGGTTATGGTGGGAGCAGCAATAACACAACTCACTGTCACACTGACTGGTTATGGTGGGAGCAGCAATAACACAACTCACTGTCACACTGGCTGGTTATGGTGAGAGCAATAACACAACTCACTGTCACACTGACTGGTTATGGTGGGAGCAATAACACAACTCACTGTCACACTGGCTGGTTATGGTGAGAGCAACAATAACACAACTCACTGTCACACTGGCTGGTTATGGTGAGAGCAGCAATAACACAACTCACTGTCACACTGACTGGTTATGGTGGGAGCAATAACACAACTCACTGTCACACTGACTGGTTATGGTGGGAGCAGCAATAACACAACTCACTGTCACACTGGCTGGTTATGGTGAGAACAATAACAAAACTCACTGTCACACTGACTGGTTATGGTGAGAGCAATAACACAACTCACTGTCACACTGGCTGGTTATGGTGAGAACAATAACACAACTCACTGTCACACTGACTGGTTATGGTGAGAGCAATAACACAACTCACTGTCACACTGACTGGTTATGGTGAGAGCAGCAATAACACAACTCACTGTCACACTGGCTGGTTATGGTGAGAGCAGCAATAACACAACTCACTGTCACACTGGCTGGTTATGGTGAGAGCAGCAATAACACAACTCACTGTCACACTGGCTGGTTATGGTGGGAGCAGCAATAACACAACTCACTGTCACACGAACTGGTTATGGTGGGAGCAGCAATAACACAACTCACTGTCACACTGACTGGTTATGGTGAGAGCAATAACACAACTCACTGTCACACTGACTGGTTATGGTGAGAGCAATAACACAACTCACTGTCACACTGGCTGGTTATGGTGAGAGCAATAACACAACTCACTGTCACACTGACTGGTTATGGTGAGAGCAGCAATAACACAACTCACTGTCACACTGACTGGTTATGGTGAGAGCAATAACACAACTCACTCTCACACTGACTGGTTATGGTGAGAGCAGCAATAACACAACTCACTCTCACACTGACTGGTTATGGTGAGAGCAGCAATAACACAACTCACTGTCACACTGGCTGGTTATGGTGGGAGCAGCAATAACACAACTCACTGTCACACTGACTGGTTATCGTGAGAGCAGCAATAACACAACTCACTGTCACACTGGCTGGTTATGGTGAGAGCAGCAATAACACAACTCACTGTCACACTGGCTGGTTATGGTGGGAGCAGCAATAACACAACTCACTGTCACACTGACTGGTTATGGTGAGAGCAGCAATAACACAACTCACTGTCACACTGACTGGTTATCGTGAGAGCAGCAATAACACAACTCACTGTCACACTGACTGGTTATGGTGGGAGCAGCAATAACACAACTCACTGTCACACTGGCTGGTTATGGTGAGAGCAGCAATAACACAACTCACTGTCACACTGGCTGGTTATGGTGAGAGCAGCAATAACACAACTCACTGTCACACTGACTGGTTATGGTGGGAGCAATAACACAACTCACTGTCACACTGACTGGTTATGGTGGGAGCAGCAATAACACAACTCACTGTCACACGAACTGGTTATGGTGGGAGCAGCAATAACACAACTCACTGTCACACTGACTGGTTATGGTGGGAGCAGCAATAACACAACTCACTGTCACACTGGCTGGTTATGGTGGGAGCAGCAATAACACAACTCACTGTCACACGAACTGGTTATGGTGGGAGCAGCAATAACACAACTCACTGTCACACTGACTGGTTATGGTGGGAGCAGCAATAACACAACTCACTGTCACACTGGCTGGTTATGGTGAGAGCAATAACACAACTCACTGTCACACTGACTGGTTATGGTGAGAGCAACAATAACACAACTCACTGTCACACTGGCTGGTTATGGTGAGAGCAGCAATAACACAACTCACTGTCACACTGACTGGTTATGGTGGGAGCAATAACACAACTCACTGTCACACTGACTGGTTATGGTGGGAGCAGCAATAACACAACTCACTGTCACACTGGCTGGTTATGGTGAGAACAATAACAAAACTCACTGTCACACTGACTGGTTATGGTGAGAGCAATAACACAACTCACTGTCACACTGGCTGGTTATGGTGAGAACAATAACACAACTCACTGTCACACTGACTGGTTATGGTGAGAGCAATAACACAACTCACTGTCACACTGGCTGGTTATGGTGAGAGCAGCAATAACACAACTCACTGTCACACTGACTGGTTATGGTGAGAGCAATAACACAACTCACTGTCACACTGGCTGGTTATGGTGGGAGCAGCAATAACACAACTCACTGTCACACTGGCTGGTTATGGTGGGAGCAGCAATAACACAACTCACTGCCACACTGACTGGTTATGGTGAGAGCAATAACACAACTCACTGTCACACTGGCTGGTTATGGTGAGAGCAGCAATAACACAACTCACTGTCACACTGGCTGGTTATGGTGAGAGCAGCAATAACACAACTCACTGTCACACTGACTGGTTATGGTGGGAGCAATAACACAACTCACTGTCACACTGACTGGTTATGGTGGGAGCAGCAATAACACAACTCACTGTCACACTGGCTGGTTATGGTGAGAGCAATAACACAACTCACTGTCACACTGGCTGGTTATGGTGGGAGCAGCAATAACACAACTCACTGTCACACTGGCTGGTTATGGTGAGAACAATAACACAACTCACTGTCACACTGACTGGTTATGGTGAGAGCAATAACACAACTCACTGTCACACTGGCTGGTTATGGTGAGAGCAGCAATAACACAACTCACTGTCACACTGACTGGTTATGGTGGGAGCAATAACACAACTCACTGTCACACTGGCTGGTTATGGTGGGAGCAGCAATAACACAACTCACTGTCACACTGACTGGTTATGGTGGGAGCAATAACACAACTCACTGTCACACTGACTGGTTATGGTGGGAGCAGCAATAACACAACTCACTGTCACACTTGCTGGTTATAGTGGGAGCAGCAATAACACAACTCACTGTCACACTGACTGGTTATGGTGAGAGCAATAACACAACTCACTGTCACACTGACTGGTTATGGTGAGAGCAATAACACAACTCACTGTCACACTGACTGGTTATGGTGGGAGCAGCAATAACACAGCTCACTGTCACACTGACTGGTTATGGTGAGAGCAGCAATAACACAACTCACTGTCACACTGACTGGTTATGGTGGGAGCAGCAATAACACAACTCACTGTCACACTGACTGGTTATGGTGGGAGCAGCAATAACACAACTCACTGTCACACTGACTGGTTATGGTGAGAGCAGCAATAACACAACTCACTGTCACACTTGCTGGTTATAGTGGGAGCAGCAATAACACAACTCACTGTCACACTGACTGGTTATGGTGAGTTAGGACCACCCTATTATCAGAAGCGCCGTGGAGTGGCGGGTGGCTTTCCATACATTTGCAAATGTGTGAAACTGAGACTTCTGCATGTTTATGTACAAGTAGAAATGGCAGCTCCTTTGCTGGCTATAGCAGTGTGCTGGGGGATTGTTCTCTGTATTTGTTCCTTTCAGGATAACCCCACCCTTTGAAGCACCTGCTATGAACCTATAAACTGATTGAGCAACTTCCACTTCTGTATTGGTTATGGTGAGTTTTCAGAATAAACATTACACACTCACTAGCTGACATACTGTAGACAGTGAAATTTATGGAAAATTATATTATCGTAATATTTTTAATGAAAGAAAATGCAGCCCCCTCTGTCATGTATACAATGCAGACCCCATTATGATGTGTAGTACTCTCTGAAGAGAGTATTCATTGCAGAGACCCTTCTGATGGCAGTATACAATGTATGTCCACATGTGATTACCAGTATAGAATGTATGTCCACATGTGATTACCAGTATACAATGCATGTCCACATGGGATTACCAGTATACAATACATGTCCACATGTGATTACCAGTATACAATACATGTCCACATGCGATTACCAATATACAATGCATGTCCACATGTGATTACCAATATACAATACATGTCCACATGTGATTACCAATATACAATACATGTCCACATGTGATTACCAATATACAATACATGTCCACATGTGATTACCAATATACAATACATGTCCACATGTGATTACCAGTATACAATACATGTCCACATGAGATTACCAGTATACAATACATGTCCACGTGTGATTACCAATATACAATACATGTCCACATGTGATTACCAGTATACAATACATGTCCACATGTGATTACCAATATACAATGCAGGTCCACATGTGATTAACTTAAGTCCACTATTAGGTTATCCTGGACAGGTGTGTGAGGACACTGTATGACAGAAAGGTATACTAACTACATACAAAATCAATTTACATAATACATGTGTCCCAGTCTTATTAGACCATTGACATGTGATTGGATCTGTGCAGTCCTACACTCTCGTGTCCAAACTACTCAGAAATTTGATTGGATTGTAACACATTGCACAGACGCTATATGAAATATAGGGCTGCATTGCCCTATTTGACCAGTACACAATACAGACCGCGATAGGATGTGCAGAATAAAAGACAAAACATAATTAAACAAAAAGTTTTACAAAAAAATGACACTTTGACATCACTAGTTTTATACTTTTTGTATGGAACCAGGAAAGTGCGACAATGATTAAAATCATGTAGTCACGGAGAAATGAGGAGGCTGAATCTGTCAGAGCAGGTGTACTAATTATGCAGCCCTCATGAATGACAATCTACCTCCATAACTCCGAGATGCCGTGCTGCATACTGTTTGTTTTGTATTTTGAGGAGAATCTGATGAGTTGAGATAAAACAAACAAATATTTAATTGTTCTGCTTGTCATATCGTTAGCAGCTCGTTAGCTTGGGAATCAGGCGTCGCTACATGTGAACAGAGACAGGAGGAGAGGTACCAGGCCTTGTCTCCTAATGAAGTATACATCACTACTGACATTGCCAGGGCATCAGTGTACTGTTATGGCATGTTACGCCACATGCGGAGTAATCTGATTGCTCAGCCCAGTCACCGAATGGTCAGACACAGATTGTGCAGATTATCAGACTGAATAAAGTTTGCAGAGCAGAGTGATTGTCTACAAGCTCAGACCAAGCGTCCTATCCTTTTATGGCATATTCTGTATACTGCAGCCAGTATGGTCAGTTCATGAAGTTATTTCGTACAGGGATTCTAATTTGCTGTGATAAAGAGGAGTTGTGCAAAAGAATAAAAAGGTGCTTATATTTTCTATAACCACTTTGCTGTTGAGCCAGAGCATCTACGCAGATTACGCCAATCCTCTCTCAGTGAACCATGGAGCTTACAATCCCCATCATGTCATGTTGCCTGATAGTGATAATAACATACTTTGTTGCATTTTATATAATCCACTTTAATTAACATTAACTTCCACAGTACAGCGAGTTATAAGAGATGAGAGAATGTCATCTAACATGCAAAAAAAACTTTATAAAAATTGGGGCATTTACAGGATCGCATATTTAAAACCTGGGGCAGTCCCTGACCATTAGGGCTACTTGGTAACTGTGGTGCTCAAAAAAAGCAATCAGACAAACAAAAAGTGCCCCCTCCCCATTATTAACCATAGTCATCAATGAAACAGTGGTCCTATGGGACAGCAGTACAAACTGACCAATCACTTCTTTATATCAGAGCACCCTTTAAAGGGAACCTAAGATCTGGTCAATAACAGCATTTTGCTCATGGTCCATATATTACCTACAGTAAGGTGCATTAGTATTTTGTTAATATGAAGACTCTGGGTGTGTGTGTAAGCAGTCTGCGTTGTTCAGAGAGAGACACTGGCGTACTGTGTGTAGATATTTTAAGTAATGATATAAATCTCATTTACTGGGTCCTCCGAGAATCAGCAAACTGGCACTGAGCTTATTACCTCAAGCTGTGCAGCTGTAAAAGCATTAAAATCTGTAAACTTCACATACTCCATCTGATTTCCACTAGTTAGGCTCATACTGATTTCTTATAGAGCGCACACAGCCCGGTCGCTTAGAGTGATGTATCCAGACAACACAGGCAACGTCTTCATCTCTATGTGTTTGTGTTACCTGGCAACACGGCTCTCCGAGTCACGTATCCTGGGAAGTCGCCACTAATTTAGGAACCCCTGACTGGTGTAATTCAGTTTCCACCTTCAGCATTGAGTCGTTTCTGCTGCAGAGGAATCACAAACCAACGTCATCTACCAGACTCCAATAGAGGCTAAACTAAGTGGGGGTTAAAGCTTCTCTGTGGCCTCTACCTGTCTGAGACCTGACAACCAGCAATGGGCACAGCTCGCTCCTGTCTGGCACCGTGCTCCATGCACTCTCCACCTATAACAGTTTTTAATGGGATAATGAACTTTGGGGACTTAACATACAAGAAAAGTTAATTAAAGGCTGTTAAATATGAATATATTTCACAATCAATTTCCATTAGCTAGACGCGCCGGTACTTCACAGGGCACACGAACAAGCATTTTTTATTAATGCCACCACTTGCGGGGCCACTGGTGCCCATTATTCATGCCTAATAGAATAAAAAGAACAGGTTACAGCCTGTGGGATTTTTATCCCATTAATATTTTAATGGTGACTTGTACGTCTCATGGTTGTGTCCTTATTGTGTCAAGTCACATTAGTTATTAATACAAATAATGCTAAACATTGGTGACAAGTGGAATAAATTGGCAAACGGGCGGCCTATTTGGAAGGCAAGTTCTTCTGATAATGTTGTCACTAATGAACATATTGTGTCATTTATTTCAGAGGTTACTTTGTGTCTGTACGGATCTGCCCGACATCCTCCCAGTGTTCCACGTTCTACAACGATGTGCCATGGTTTGGAGGCCATTACATTGTGTCTATTATATGCAGACAACAAGGACAATATACTATTAGACTACTCATATAAAAACTGATCATTGATTTACATGCATAAAACAAAACAAAAAACTTCTGTATTTGAAATAATTTCAGTGATAAAATCTCTCATTTAAACACATTGTAGTAAGGTTGCGGCTTTGTAATAATGAGAGAGATCTTCTGTTCAAATTTCTTATGTTATGTTATGGAAACTAATTATGCATTGCCCTTTAAATAGATTTTTGTGGCAACACATTGAGCAGTGTGAACATAATATAAACAGATAGGAAGGAGCTCTTCTCTCTGTAGAACTGGAACACAGAGATTATTTTATTATATCAGTCCTATAACCAAGCAACGTGATTCTTCCACTGTGACCAGCAACAACACAAAGACACGTTGCCATAAGAGCTTGTAAGGAGACTTATTAATCTCAAAATGCACCTGTCCAGGTCTGTTGAGTCATTCTGCAGTGGATTTACTTAAACATTTAAGGTCATTAGCGGCATGAGTAAGCTTTGGCTCAGTTCACAGACAGACAGCCTGAAGCTCTCCTCTCAGATCCTGAAGTCTAATTTATAGTTCTGTCAAGTGACAAGCTGACCTGCTAACGCAGAGAAGCCACTTACTCCTAAGAAATTCAGTCACTCTTTATTTTTCACTATCGCCACAAATTTAAATTTTTGACTTATTTGCTGGGGAAAAAAATGATTACAGAAGTCTTATTGCAGATTTTATGTAAAACAGGACCCGGTCATGCGGATTTACTCTGCTGGATCATTTATTTATGCATTTAAATGAAGAACACTGTGCAACGTTTTATACGGCCAAAGAGGGACTTAAAGATTTGCAATAAAGAACTCACAATTTTTCATGCATGGATAGACACACACACACACACACACACACACAAACACATTATAGGCAAATCGAGGGGGGAGGGTGTTCCTAGTGCCTGGAAACCCCCCTCCCATCCTGGGGTACTGTATGCTTGAGGTGGCTGGACCCTGCCCCAGAACCAGCCAATTTTCAGCTTGTGTGCAGATCGTTTCTGTCTGCACTGTTCACAGCCATCTCTCCCCAACAAGTATTGAAAGCAGCAAGAACAGATAGGAGAGAGCAGGACAGTCTGTCAACTGTTCTGACACACTCAGTCAGGACTTTGTCCTGATTGTAGGTACAGTTGGGAGGTATGTCCCGCTTCACACGGCTCTGCTCGAAAAGGGAGAGCTGTGTGCCCCTAACAGTAGTGCAGGCAGCATTGCCTGTGTATATGATGGGGATAGGAAGAGTTGGAGAGCAGCCAAGCGTTGTCTAATTTTATAGCCACGCCCCGAAACATACTGGCCACGCCCACTGGCGGTGTGGCATGGTAACCCCTCTCTACAAATCCTGCGTTTGCCCCTACACATACGGAGACTTGTAGATACAAAACTTACTACACACAGCTACAAACACCACAAAGCATTAGGGGCATATCTAACAGAAGCCACATTTTTGACACAATCATTTTCATTCCTAATTGCAATGATAAGTAATGAAGGATCGGGACTATTTATGAAAAGTATTCTGACGGAAGAGCAGTCCTGATAAACATCTGTCCCAGAGAACACAGAGTTTACCTATCTACTCTATGATCACTATCGCTAAGTGACCACCTCTGCGACAGTAACCGGAGGGGAGAGCAGGTAAGATGCGGTGAGAGATCCGAAGATCCTCTACCGCAATGCTCTCCCTATAGACTTCAATGGCTAACACCATCTTCATCTGCTGTTTATCTATTAGGCCCAAATATGGGAAGGCAAAAAGGACAGTGTGATGTAAGTCCTACACACATGGTACTTTATTTTGTTCTGTCATATATGCTCCGGTATGTTCCATGGCTGTGATAGATGGCAGATAGGGGGACTTGTGTAAAGCAATTGGCCAGCATACTGGGGGCCAGGAGGTGATTGTCCTATAATGATGAGTTCTCATCCTGCCTCGTGTAACTGGGCTCAATTCATTGTAAGATATAAAACAAGCATTTTCCATCAGTCAATTACCTTAGTCCATGTTCCTTCAGTCACAGTATTATCTTTGGATGCGATGGGTTAGGACACACTTTATGTGACGAGATATAAACCTACTAGTAGTGACACAAACTGGCTCAAATGATCTCTCCTGTGGATTCATCATCACCACAATGATCACACGGTGAACTTAATATAACATGGAACAAAGAATACTAAATGACAAACTTCTCTTAATTGAACCTTCTCTAGTAAAGAAAACAGAACATAAGTCAGAGAAACAATGAGCACCACAACCTGCAGTAAGACGGCGCATCGATGTCAGAGCAACAATGAGCACCACAACCTGCAGTAAGACGGCGCATCGATGTCAGAGCAACAATGAGCACTACAACCTGCAGTAAGACGGCGCATCGATGTCAGAGCAACAATGAGCACCACAACCTGCAGTAAGACGACACATCGATGTCAGAGCAACAATGAGCACCACAACCTGCAGTAAGACGGCGCATCGATGTCAGAGCAACAATGAGCACCACAACCTGCAGTAAGACGGCACATCGATGTCAGAGCAACAATGAGCACCAACCTGCAGTAAGACGGCGCATCGATGGCCGCCAGTGTGTTACGTGGTACAGATACCTTTTCAATTAGGACCCGTTTCAGTTGATAATGACACCGCTCCAGGATATATCATTTGTGTTATATTCTTCCTATTCAAATAGGGATGTCTTTGTTCTTGCAGTATTTTTTCTCCACTGCTTGAGGTTACAGCATTTCTTTTAAGTGTAAATATGAAGCTCTCCTTGAAAGAATGAGCCATTCTCCAGAAAGCGTCTCTGCCTAGGAAGATTCCTCATTATCGAATGAGTGGAACGTATTTTGAAACCTAAAACATGCCTTTGATGGAGTTTAAAAACCACGCAGAGATGAGGAGCTGTCTCTTTCCAAAGAGATTAATGCAGCTCTTATTGACGGTTCTGTTGCAATTTGTCCCCGATTTTTAGGCGAATCGCCTCGCTGACATGAAAGCAGAACGAGGGGCGGGAGGAACACATAAATGTTATATACAGATTAAGAGGCCTGCAGAACGCTCAGATTCTGGAGCAAACTAATTTCGCTGCAAAAACACAGCATTCTAATCATCTATCTAGACAACGTCACTTTGAGGACACTGAAGTTTCTGTTAAACACAGGACAATTGCAATGAAAGAAATCTTCTGACAACTAGTTTGAAAGGAAATTGTTCCCAGTAAATCCACATTTTGTGTTGTTTTTCAGCGTGGAATGCTGATATAGTGAACACTGGCTGAATCAAATGTACTTTTCAAAGAGAAAGCCATGTTGTGCCATTAATCTTTGCAGAGGATAATAAAATGATATGAATGTGAAGAGCTTAATGCATAAAACAAGTTTGTCATGTATCTATGTTTATTTAAGTAAAAATATTACTTACACAGCATTTTGTTGCAGAGAAAAACAAGGATTACTTGAATCGCCGCGGGGTGCCTCAGAATTTTGGGAGATGATGGATGAGGGGTTTTATAATGGAATGTGAAATCTTATTGTTGTTGGTAGGGCCTTCTCATGTTTGTTTGACAAATGCAACATTCTAACCCAAGCCAAGACATGCATGAATATGTATACATGTAAATGTGCCCGGTATGCTCTACACTTTAGTTGTTGAATAAACATTAGTTTAAAGAATATTTATACAATAAAGTAAGTCCATGTGTTTGACTGTAAAAACGATCCTATACACCAAATAAAGAAGCTATATAAATAAATGTATTACTGTACGGTAATTTTTTGAGTGTCACATGATGAGCACAATTGCAATATACTATAGTAATTATATAATTACACTTCAATAGAAATAGAAGAGAAATGACACTATGCAAACCTTAAACCAATAAATGAGATTTATATCTAGCATACAGGACCAGGGAAGTGGCACTGTGGAATTGTCCATACATATAAAACAAGGCCACATACCAAGCATTGCATGCAGTATACAGAACATGAGAAATGGTACTGTGCAATAATGAATGCAAACAGAATTACAGACACATACATATACAGTCATATATAGTCAAACACAGTCATATACAGGATGAAAGAAGTTGCACTGTGCAGTTTCCCCATGCACATGTAAGAATTACATGCGGCATATAGAACGAAAACTTCCGCTACAAAAAAAACTAGTAAGAACTGTCTGTAAGAACAATCACATTATACAGCCTTCTCCTAGCCTTCCATAATGGCGTTAACATGGCGTTTTCCTGACACAACTGATCTAACCCCCCTGCGCTTCTTTTGCTCTCTAGAGCTTGCAATCATTTATCCAAAGAAAGAGGATGTTGAGAGATTGGATAATTAACATTTATTTTTTGAGACATAGAAGAACCAAACTTCGGCTGAAAATATAGTCACATTTTTAGTTATGTTAAAAAATGGGATTTTAAAGAACACTATCGAGCATATCATAATAACCTTATAATCTTGTGGCGATGTTTGCCAGCAAGTACACTAATGATCACCTCATAGAGGTGCGAACACATCAGAGTTAAGATCATTACTTACAACATCAGGCTGCGTTACTACGGAACCTCGCGGATAGCTGAACCCACCCTTGTATTGGGGGATTTTCACTGTAGATTTCACTCACTTTTTAGAGTTTTGGGAGCTCTTTACAAAAAGTTATAAGTCATAAACTTCACCAGCTCCGCAAAGAAAATGTATTAGTATAATAATACAGACAGTGACATCTTCATCCATCAATGACAATGGATGCAACAGACAAATTGTATTTATTGGAGTTGGATAAAAGATCTCCACTGACTCACAGAAGGCAATGTGCTATATGTCTGGTGAGAGATGGGCGCAGGGGCAGTGTCTATATCATCACTGAGCAGGATGTTCTACCATTGTGCTATGTTCCTGCCATACCATTATATTCTTCTTTCTTCATTTGTACTATCTATTGTAAACACAAATACCATTATAGGGTATAAAGGGAACTGCTGGGGACATGGCCGGATTAAGGGAATGGTGGCCCCGGGCTAGGGATACTGTGAGCCCCCACCCCCGCTTACCTGATCCGTCCTGTCTGCAGGCGTTCTTCTGACACTCACCCGCGAATCGGGATCGGAATTGAATATGCCCCATAGTCTCACACTCACGATATCTCCTCAGTAAGGAGATTACTGCGCGCTGCGGAAGAACTACAGTGACAGCAGGCAGCTAACAGCATAACATTTGCTGTTAGCTGTCTGCCCTCCTTGACCAGCTGACAGTCGGAGCCAGGGGCGGGGACACCCCTGGCCTGATGAATAATGCCGCCGGCCTCACTACAGCTATAAAGAAAAAAAAAAAAAAAAGTAGTTTCAAGATGTCCGAGGCCCCAGGGTTTCAGCCCAGTTAGACCTTGGGGTAACCTGGCCCTGCGTGGGGAGTAGAGAAAGTGCAAAAAACTCATTAAAACGAGTTCCTTGTATGCCCCCTGCCCCTCCCCCTTGCAATTGAACGTCCATTTTCATTGGCTGGTATATATATATATAAATATATATATATAAACTGATTTAAAACGACGTCTGATATTTGGGGGGTGTCAATATCTTAAAGGATGAACAGTCCTATTGCCAGTAAAATCAGAGTTTTTTGGGTTTATGGTGAGTCACGCATGCAAATATTTTAATGGTGAATTAGGGTGGTAGGTGATTTTCTATCACCACGATAAGCAGCAATAGACAATCAGCTTTATTGCAGCATGTAATATGTATGTATCTCAGTGGTACATGCAAGAAAGTCTACCTGCAGAGAACCCTGCTGTATTTTCGTGGAGTACAACAACGGATAATGTCTCGTCTGTGCACTGCATACAACTGAATCTACTCAGCAGATCTGTGGTCATATCTAAGGCCAATGCAAATCAACATATCTGACAGAACAATAGAATCCATTGAAGCGGGAATTCTTTAGTAAAGTTGTGTACATATCAGACTGTGTGCAAAGTAAGTTTGGTCTACGTTCAGACTTTGCAAATAGTGCAAACATCTTAGGGGCATATTCAATTAGTGCATGAACATCTCAGCTGCGCATTTTTTAAGCAACATTGTGGATTTCCCTTTGCAACCCTATGGGTGACCAAGGGAAATCTGGTATGTTGCGGTAATGCGGACTGCGTTCGGGTCCATTCCAGAGGCACTTTGTGCTTAATTGAATATGTCCCTTAAGGTGGTAAAAATAGACCTCATTAATGTTGTGATGTCTCTCCTGGTGGGCCCAGGACAAATCCCTCTTTTATGTCTTTATTGAAATGGATGAAACTAAACTATGTTCAAAACTTCAGCTAATTTCCAGATATCTGGGAAACTGGTGGCGGGTGTCAGAAACGAGATGACAGCAAGAGATCTCATCCAGAAAGTACCGTTAGTGTAATGTGGAAACACAGAATAACAAGAGATACATATTGCCTTTAAATATTCTGCATGCGATGTACTATTTCATCCCGATCATTCACATTCTGTTTCCCGCTGTTTTAGCCCCAGAGATTTATTTTGACAATATTACGAGACGTGGCAGAAATCACTGTACACATGGAACATTGCACATTACTGCTGAATAGATTTAAACAAAGAGGCAGATATTCTGTATATGTGTTTCGGCGAAGCAGATTGATTATTAAATGACATTATACATTAAACACTGGTATAAACACCTCATGAAGAGTGACAGGCTGAGTTCATGTAGAGATATTATTGGTTAGGCAGATGCTGGGGCTTGGTAATGAGATGAGAGGTTCAGTTATTGAGAACAGGCGATTCTATGTGTTAGCTCGCGTTACTGACTGTCTTTCTGCCATTACATCTTGGATGTCTTCTCGCCAACTCAAACTCAATCTTTCTAAAACTGAATTAATAGTATTACCACCCAAAAACAGGAGCTTCCTGCCTGACATTGCTATTTCTTTTGATAACATGACCATAAATCCGACCCCGCAAGCTCGTTGCCTAGGTGTAATCCTTGACTCACAACTATCATTTATTCCCCACATCGACTCTATATCTAAATCATGTTACAAACATCTAAAGAACATTTCTAGAATACGCACATATCTCACAGAAGACACTGCAAAAACCTTAATTCATGCACTCATCATCTCCCGCCTCAAATATTGCAATTTCCTCCTTACTGGTCTTCCCAAAATCAGACTTGAACCCCTACAATCTATTTTACACGCAGCAACTAGAACGGTTTTCCTTGCAAACCGTTCTTCCTCTGCTGAGCCACTCTGTCAGTCTCTACATTGGTTGCCTCTATTTCAACGAATCCAACATAAAATTCTTCTACTAATATACAAAGCCGTCAACAAAATTGCACCAACATACATCTCTTCACTTGTCTCAAAATATATCCCATCTCAACACATCCTCCCATTCCTGGTTACAGGACTTTTTTGGGCTGCACTCACTTTGTGGAATTCTTTCCTCTAGTCTTCAAACCTTCTCTGAAAACCCACCTCTCCAGACAAGCTTATAATATTCCTCAACCAGCATCTTAAACTGCCTAGGTTACCCTATTACCACCCTCTACACAGCTAACACAAAACAACTCTCTGACCAGCATTGCTGTGTGACTGATCACACAGTCCACTGAATACTTTTTACCTTTGCATTCTAGCTGGTCCAATGAGCAATATCATGTAGCACGTGCCCTTGTGTTTCAAACTCCCATTGTCCCATAGATTGTAAGCTTGCGAGCAGGGCCCTCTTACCTCTCTGTCTGTATGTATCACCCAGTATTGTCTTATTAATGTTTGTTCCCAATTGTAAAGCACTACGGAATTTGCTGGCGCTATATAAATAAATGTTGATGATGATGAAGTGCAATGACCCTGTCTTAACCCCTTTACTCATGACCTGTATACATTTAATGACAACCATCATCAAAATACAACACTACAGTATTAATATGTTGTCTAAAACAGTGGGTTTGCACTGGTGCACCTGGATGGCTTGCCCGACAAATATCAATGTGTCACCTACTCTCCACCTCTGCAAAGGATAAGTCAGACTATATGTGTGGTGGAAAAATCTCCAGAACTGCACTGCACAAGGATAAACGTCCAAGGTTACATTCTCTGCACCACAAATAGTACCACAGATTACACAGGCTTCTAGACAAATCAATGTTTAACCTAAACAACTGATCTAGATTACAACTCATCTCATCATTGTGTTTCCTCACACCTATTACTTCCAAAAAAAATCCCCTGTGTCTCTCTCTGTTGGATACTGACTGGGGGCAGAGCTGACATCACAGTGAGTAAAGCTTTACGATGGTGCATAGAGAACCCCATGACTGGCTTATAGAATATTATATGGGCAGCACGGTGGCTCAGTGGTTAGCACTTCTGCCTCATTCCCGACTATGGCCTGGTTGGGAATCAACCAGGCCATGGTCCACACGTACAAACTCTGTGTGGAGTTTGTATGTTCTCCCTGTGTTTACGTGGGTTTTCTCCAGGTGCTCCGGTTTCCTCCCATAATCCAAAAACATACTGGTCAGTTAATTGGCTGCTATCAAATTGACCCTAGTATGTGTGTGTGTGTGTGTGTTAGGGGATTGAGATTGTAAGCTCCAATGGGGCAGGGACTGATGTGAGTGAGTTCTCTGTACAGCGCTGCAGAATTAGTGGCGCTATATAAATAAATAAATGAGGATGATAATGTAAGGATAAGGGAATTAGATCAATGACCTAACTAAATCGGCTGCTTCACTGTAGCTGTGACCACTGGCCTGCACATGATTTGGGAGAGCCTCCAGGCAGGACATCAGCCTGGCCATTTGCATTGTTATGTTTAAGATGTTATTATATTCATTTTATATCTAAGTTACCAGTAGCACCAATGAGACCTGGTACTGTAATGCCACAAGAAAGCATTTTAGAAGTGATTTTTTTTTTAATCATTTTTGTTCATAAACCATCTCCCTCCAAATCTGGCAAAGTCTGCACCTCCTCTGGCATTTCTCAAATGTTAAATTCAAATATTCATAAAAATAATTGACTGATTTATTCAGCATCCTTGGTTTAATACATGGTAGAAGCACCTTTGAAATTACAGCTGTCAGTCTAGCGTGGGCTCGTCCAGACTGCAGCAAGGTTTGTCTATTTCATTTTACCCTCTTTTTTTAACAAGTTTTGGCACTGAGCCGAACAGTTAAATTTGGGTCTAATCAAACGATCACTTAGAATGAGGGTCTCCCCGATGCTGTCTGTCAATCTATAGACAAGATTTCAAGTATGTTCTCTTCAGGAATGGTTTTCATTTTGTGATCCTCCCATAATGCATAGATTTGTAAAGTGCAAATATAGATAATAAATCAGGACAGAGTAGAACACACACAGTCCACATGTACCTCTGAAACATCTGGACTTTCCAATGATAGTCAGGGCTGTTGGGAGTATATGTACAGCGCATTTTCATATATTTTGTTTCAACTAAAATAAATATTATTTTGATAACAAGATATATTGCCTTGGTAATAGTCATTTATCATCACAGAAAATATTTCCATCTGTCATACAGACTTCACATACAAAATTATTTATAATAATTATCAATAAGATATGTGTTTATTTTATGGCATTTAGCATGTTAAAGGCATCCAACGTTCCAATTTTAACTTGTGAAAACAGCAATTTTGTTGCTATGGTAAACGACCCTAATAACCTCTGATTGAGGATCTGATGTTAGGTGGTCTGATGACAAATTGCACCTGATTTATTTTTTGGTTCCAAACGTGTTTGACTAATGTTTATTTGTGATGTGTGGCGCTAGCTGTGTAACAGGGACAGAAGATGTGTAAAATTATGCCTCATTACCAGTTCTATGAGAAAAAAAAATACTTTCATGAACATATGGTCAACTAATCTCTCCTACTTATAACGAGCAATATTTAGAGATGGATTTTTTTCAATTTTTGTGGGATAAATATATGTATTTATGTACTGTGTGAGCATACCGAAATGCAGCAGGATGTAGATTAGTGCGTTCTTAGACATGCAGCCTCTTACGTCAGGGGAGGGTCGAATGGGGGTGGAAAGCGTAAGATGAGTACAGTAAGAGCGAGAACACATAAGTGTAGCACAACCCCTAGAGGTGCAAAATAATTAGACGTGGACACATTGCCATGGGTGCCGGAGCTCTGGGATATGTATACGTATATGTACACCTGATGTAATTGGGTGTATCCTGAGATAAGTACATGCACATGTAAATATGCCATTTTTACAACAGAATTATTATGGATATTTTTGGGGCACAAAATAGTTCAAAACGTAGAACTGTGCGGATTACTCTGCTGGTTGTATGATGCAGACGATACTGAGAAGCAATTGCCCAGTTCCAGAGCTGATTAAAGACTCGCATGAACACTGGTGGTCAGTTGTGGAAACTGATTTGCAGGTAAATGTGCTGCAATCAATCAGCTTCTAACTGTAATATTTCTAGCAAGGCTCTGGAAATGAGAGTGAACATCTGTTTTGGTGCAACGTTTCCATAAATGAACCCTAGTATTTTGTAAACATATTAGAATTTGTTATTTAAAAAAATATTAAATGGTTACATTATACAACATCTCAAAATGAATTATGTGATGATGGTTCATCTGTGACAGTGTTTACCGCAAGCGAATGTATTCAGGTGGCCTAGGCGACCTCCAGTGACCCCAGAGCACAAAGCACAAGTACAGATGCAACAACCGCATGTGAAATATTTTACACAAAGCACACACCAATGGCTATAAGACCTTATGGATAGCTCAGATTATGAACAAATATGGCATATAGATTGTGGTTGCTACTTTATTATTATATTGATGGAAAATCACCTGATTTTGACCAGCGGCCGCATCACATGACACATGTCATTGGACGCGGCCGCATCTTGTGTCATGTGATGCGGCCGTCTGTGTGCCCCCCGGGCTGAAATATGCCATCCCGCGCCTGGGGACTTGGATAATACCATGTACAGAAAGAAGGGTGGGACTTGGATATTACTAGGTACAGAAAGGAGTGTGGGACTTGGATAATACCATGTACAGAAAGAAGTGTGGGACTTGGATAATACTAGGTACAGAAAGAAGGGTGGGACTTGGATAATACCATGTACAGAAAGAAGAGTGGGACTTGGATAATACTAGGTACAGAAAGAAGTGTGGGACTTGGATAATACAATGTACAGAAAGAAGTGTGGGACTTGGATAATACTAGGTACAGAAAGAAGTGTGGGACTTGGATAATACTAGGTACAGAAAGAAGAGTGGGACTTGGATAATACTAGGTACAGAAAGAAGTGTGGGACTTGGATAATACTAGGTACAGAAAGAAGTGTGGGACTTGGATATTACTAGGTACAGAAAGAAGTGTGGGACTTGGATAATACTAGGTACAGAAAGAAGTGTGGGACTTGGATAATACTAGGTACAGAAAGAAGAGTGGGACTTGGATATTACTAGGTACAGAAAGAAGTGTGGGACTTGGATAATACCAGGTACAGAAAGAAGGGTGGGACTTGGATAATACCATGTACAGAAAGAAGGGTGGGACTTGGATAATACTAGGTACAGAAAGAAGTGTGGGACTTGGATATTACTAGGTACAGAAAGAAGTGTGGGACTTGGATAATACTAGGTACAGAAAGAAGTGTGGGACTTGGATAATAGTAGGTACAGAAAGAAGTGTGGGACTTGGATATTACTAGGTACAGAAAGAAGTGTGGGACTTGGATATTACTAGGTACAGAAAGAAGTGTGGGACTTGGATATTACTAGGTACAGAAAGAAGTGTGGGACTTGGATAATACTAGGTACAGAAAGAAGGGTGGGACTTGGATAATACTAGGTACAGAAAGAAGTGTGGGACTTGGATAATACTAGGTACAGAAAGAAGTGTGGGACTTGGATAATACTAGGTACAGAAAGAAGTGTGGGACTTGGATAATACTAGGTACAGAAAGAAGTGTGGGACTTGGATATTACTAGGTACAGAAAGAAGTGTGGGACTTGGATAATACTAGGTACAGAAAGAGGAGTGGGACTTGGATAATACTAGGTACAGAAAGAAGTGTGGGACTTGGATAATACTAGGTACAGAAAGAAGTGTGGGACTTGGATATTACTAGGTACAGAAAGAAGTGTGGGACTTGGATATTACTAGGTACAGAAAGAAGTGTGGGACTTGGATAATACTAGGTACAGAAAGAAGTGTGGGACTTGGATATTACTAGGTACAGAAAGAAGTGTGGGACTTGGATATTACTAGGTACAGAAAGAAGTGTGGGACTTGGATAATACTAGGTACAGAAAGAAGTGTGGGACTTGGATATTACTAGGTACAGAAAGAAGTGTGGGACTTGGATATTACTAGGTACAGAAATAAGGGTGGGACTTGGATAATACTAGGTACAGAAAGAAGTGTGGGACTTGGATAATACTAGGTACAGAAATAAGGGTGGGACTTGGATAATACAATGTACAGAAAGAAGTGTGGGACTTGGATAATACTAGGTACAGAAAGAAGGGTGGGACTTGGATAATACAATGTACAGAAAGAAGTGTGGGACTTGGATATTACTATGTACAGAAAGAAGTGTGGGACTTGGATAATACAATGTACAGAAAGAAGTGTGGGACTTGGATATTACTAGGTACAGAAAGAAGTGTGGGACTTGGATAATACAATGTACAGAAAGAAGTGTGGGACTTGGATATTACTAGGTACAGAAAGAAGTGTGGGACTTGGATATTACTAGGTACAGAAAGAAGTGTGGGACTTGGATATTACTAGGTACAGAAAGAAGTGTGGGACTTGGATAATACTAGGTACAGAAAGAAGTGTGGGACTTGGATATTACTAGGTACAGAAAGAAGTGTGGGACTTGGATATTACTAGGTACAGAAATAAGGGTGGGACTTGGATAATACTAGGTACAGAAAGAAGTGTGGGACTTGGATAATACTAGGTACAGAAATAAGGGTGGGACTTGGATAATACAATGTACAGAAAGAAGTGTGGGACTTGGATAATACTAGGTACAGAAAGAAGGGTGGGACTTGGATAATACAATGTACAGAAAGAAGTGTGGGACTTGGATATTACTATGTACAGAAAGAAGTGTGGGACTTGGATAATACAATGTACAGAAAGAAGTGTGGGACTTGGATATTACTAGGTACAGAAAGAAGTGTGGGACTTGGATAATACAATGTACAGAAAGAAGTGTGGGACTTGGATATTACTAGGTACAGAAAGAAGTGTGGGACTTGGATATTACTAGGTACAGAAAGAAGTGTGGGACTTGGATATTACTAGGTACAGAAAGAAGTGTGGGACTTGGATATTACTAGGTACAGAAAGAAGGGTGGGAGATCTGGCCCTCATGGACATCTACACTACCTGAGATTAGTTGGGCAGGCATAGGAAAAGGCTTGTGCTATGAAGGGGAATCTGGGCAATACTTATTTTGCATTCGCTGGCCGTAGTGTGACTTTTATAGGGTGAACATGTTGCTTTTTGGAGGGCATCTCAATAAAAGCCCCAGCCCTGTACTAAACAGCCCCATCCTCTTGGTTCCCTGCTATGCTGGAATAGTGAATAGGATAAGACAACAGATATACAATTCATACAGACAGCATCATCATGGAGCAAAGCTCAGAGCTGGAAATTACTGTGTAAATAAGGATCAGCATAGGAATGCATTAGATGTGACTCATTCCTGTACTATACGTACTCCAGAACACTTTATTATAGCTGCACGCCCTGAGAAGCCACTGCCTCCCTCACCAGGACGGAGCCTCCATACAATGAAAGTGTTAATAAAGAAGCACATTGTCACAGCAAACAGAGGGTCAAACTGATCGCTTGATACAAAACATTCTATACATGGTGCGCACAGTGGGGCTCCTGGCTGCAGTATGAATAAACACCACATGTGGGCTTCAGCTCAGAGACAGTAATTGTTTTCTTGTCCCTATGAATACTCAGAATATAGATTGGGTGTCCCGCTATACATAGTTCAAACAGGTAGAGCCAACTTTGCTGAATTTACCAACTCTACAAACATATTTCACTGTTTCTCCCAGCAGCAAAATGATTTACCAAGATACCCCACCTCGCTGAGTGCGAGCTGGCTGGCTGCAAGGAGTGCA
Source organism: Mixophyes fleayi (assembly GCF_038048845.1). NCBI lineage: Eukaryota > Metazoa > Chordata > Amphibia > Anura > Limnodynastidae > Mixophyes > Mixophyes fleayi. The sequence goes on along the minus strand of NC_134412.1, from coordinate 96,409,662 downwards.
GCACCTTACAGCTCCCAGCTGTTTCTGCAGTGAGAAGGGGGCATGGTCACCCTACACTATGCCGTGATCACACCATGCTGGGGCACCCTCCCCATGCGCGTCTGAAGCACTAAGCAGCCTTCAGCTCTCTTCCCTTCTCCTAAAAACACCCCTTTAATGCCATGTGTATCTGCCGCTGGTATGAGTGTCACTGAAGGAGCACCCGTTAGTGGGGCACATGTCTCCAAACTATCCGATGCCACTCAGTTGCCTCTGCAATATTATTTTGATGACTGGCTACAGTAGTCCGTTTTTAAACTATCATCCTGAACTACAGCAGAGGTCTTCCTCTTGTATCCGAAACCCAAATATCTACAGATGTAAAATATTTCCATTCTCTACCAAAGATTCATTCTCTTCATTCTCTAACCCGCTTTGAGCGCATCTGCAGACAGCATCCAAAAAGTCAGGGAATGATAGCCCAAATTTTGTGCATTCTGATTGATGCTGCCTTATATGAACGGAATCATCATGAGAAGGAGTGTGAAACGGACCCTGGTCCCCTAGCAGATGTGGAGGCCTCGGAGGGCGTGAGATTGGGAGTAAGGAAATCTCTTTAAAATTATACTACATATGGTAGTATACCCCAGGTTCTCTTCTGCCTCACCTGGTTGTTGGAGGGGCTGTGATCACAGGGGGGCACCCTAGTCCAATTCCGGTGGTCTTATCCAATAATAACTCCCTTTCAGGATAAAATCCAAACTCTACTAGTCAGATAATACGAGGCCCCAGTAGCTAAGGATCCCTGGGTCTTTCTTTTGAGCCCCTCCCTCCCCAATTTTGATAAACTCACTGAAAAACAAACATTCTAGCTGCGGCTAAGTGCTTATTAGCTAATAATTGGAAGAACCCTCAAGCCCCTTCCTTCTCTGCACTCAAGAAACTAATCTGGCACATAGCAGCCATGGAAGAAATCACCTATTGTCTCCATTATCATATACTGATTCAGACATGGGCCACTTGGCTCTATGCAGATATCAGCACTCCCCTTCCTCTGTCCGTTCTTTGCCTCATGCCGCAGGCTCTCTTCACAGATGTCCTCTCTCCCTACCACACACTAGAGTACCCTTACTTCCTCACATCATTATCAGACCTATTCTAAGTTCACTTAATATAAGTGGACAAGGTCACACTAGTCCTGTACCCCCCTTTCTTTCTCCCAATTGTCTCTATTTTAACGTTTTTGTTATTATCTTTGACTCTGTACTATATTGGACTCATTGTGCTGCTGTTATAATATGTGTTGGTTTATTTTGATGAAAGCTGAACCAACTTTTTGCACCCCTCCATCTCCGCACCCATTCTCCACTTGAACATGATTGCTAACTAATACACAACCACAAACACACTCTACGGCAGTATGGAACCTGCCACCTGTGTTGAGGATGAGGTGGCTTCCAGGTAGCCGCAGCAACTAAACGTGACCTCATAAGATGAGACTTTGATCACTTGCGAGACTGAAAGCTCTGCAGTATGGTCTGGCAGAGAATCCGAATGCAGCTGATTGTTTCTGATTCGCTGTCAGACTGTCTGACCTCACTGATGAATGGCCGGGTCCCACTGTGGGGGTGGGGACTGGGAGAGTGAAACCCAATGCAATGCGAGACAGGACAGATACATGGGAGCCCAGAAATATTACTGTAGTGTATCTTTTATAGGTCCCCATGTATCACATGTATTATGGTACAAGAAAACTTCTCCTTGCAAAGGCGAAGCCTCTTACCGGCGGCATGATTATCACCGTCTGGAACCACTTTCTTGTATAAGGAGAAGCTAAAACAAGCTATTTTGCTGGCGAAAACAGCTCTTTGCTCTTTAATAGACCTGCTCCTATATGTGCCCATACATTGTTACATTTTTCAACAGTGTTAATGTACTATACATGTACTATACAAGGCAAAAATAGGGACAACTGTTGGTAGCTTGGCTTTCTTATTGAAGTACGGGAAGAAGAAGACAAGCGATATATTGCTGAGCGCTTTGCTCTTAATGAAAGGTAACGGCAGGCTTTTAACAGGGTAAAATGGATCACTATAGGAACATTCCCGACACTGAGTTCTGCTAAGTAACTTACCCCATATAATCCAATTTTTATGGCTGTGAGTTATGTCATATCTATCGCTTGACATGCCAGAGGGGCACATTCAGACATTTTATAACCATCTTCTGTCCCAGGGAAACCTGGGAGAGAACCGATACGTAAAAATAAATAGATAAAAAAGGCTGAGATGCAATAATGATGTAATAAGTACAGGAAGTGAATGTCACATTTGCATAAACCTATTGCACGAGCCAAGAATAGTACAATAAAACACTGCTGTCTCAGTGAGTGACACAGTGCCCTGAGCGCTGGATATGACAGATTTACCAACTGTCCACAATGTAACGGCAGCCTGGTGACTTTACAGCTCCCGCTGGAAACATTTAGGGATTTCCTGTGTGTCCTGGTATGTTTGCAGGCTTTATTTCTCTTAGGTTTGTCTTATCTTTATGGTTTCAGAGGAATGGATGGAGGCCACTGCCCCCCTCCCGTTCCTCCAGGCTTTAGAGAATATTTTACAGGACTCCATTTGATTGCTGTCTCTATTATTTCTCCAATATTTTTGTTCTATGTAGTTGGCAGATGTACAACTCCCATATATTTAGCTGAACTGCCTGGCCATTAGCCTTTAAAATGTGGCTGGGGCATTTCTCAGGACAAATGGGAACACATCAAAAGCCCAGCGGGGATTTGTGGCAATCTGATTACTCTTTATTAGGAAAGCTGGGAGTCACAAGATGAAGTGGATGGGAGCAGAGCACCTCTTAACCTGTGGATAAATTCATTATTTCTGTTGCTGGAGGGGCCTATCCTACACTAGTCCCCGCTTTATGGGACTGAAGGCATAAAACACAGGCTATTTGAGAATGAAATGCAAATAAATCCCATCTTGAACAAAATGAATATAACTTCTCCTTGAAAAGGATACAACCCAATGCTTCATTAGCATTGTCAGATACAATGTGTAATTCTTCTAACAAGGCCTATCAACTACTTACAAATTACATTACATCACTATAATCCTAGGCCTGTGGTGCTATAATCCTAGTGCAGGGCTGTGGTGCTATAATCCTAGTGCCCGACCTGTGACGCTATAATCCTAGTGCCCAGCCTGTGGTGCTATAATCCTAGTGCAGGGCTGTGGTGCTATAATCCTAGTGCAGGGCTGTGGTGCTATAATCCTAGTGCCCTGCTTGTGACGCTATAATCATAGTGCCAGGCCTGTGGTGCTGTAACCCTAGTGTCCGGCCTGTGGTGCTATAATCCTGGCTTCCGGTCTGTGGTGCTATAATCCTGGCTCCCGGTCTGTGGTGCTATATTCTCTAAAGCCTGGAGGAACGGGAGAGGGGCAGTGGCCTCCATCCATTCCTCTGAAACCATAAAGATAAGACAAACCTGAGAGAGACACAGCCTGCAAACATACCAGGGCACAGGAAATCCATAAAAGTTCGGATTTCAAGTAAGTCTGTTTTTGCAATCGGATTTTGTCTGTAGGTATCAAGCTTGTCGGAGGTATCAAGCTTGTCGGTATTCTCGTCAGCGGGAATCCGTACCCAACCCGTTTCCAGCGGGAGTGTAAAGTCACCAGGCTGTCGTTACATTGTGGACAGTTGGTAAATCTGTAATATACAGCGTTCAGGGCACTCTGTCACTTACTGAGACAGCAGTATTTCTTGGTCCAGGAGCTAACTCTCTTTCAGGGGTGGTCTCTCTCACTCCGTCCTCCTACTTCATAACAGCCTTCACCAAAATGTGGTGTTATCTACATCATTATCCAAATTACCAAGTAGTGCTGACATTAACATTTAGAGGTGGACACATAAGCATTCAGAACGTACCCAGAAGAAACGCAGACCAAATAATTGTACATGTTTAGATGGACGTGTGCAGCTCAAACACGGCAGGATAAGTGCCACATGTACGTCTATACTTACACCCCCCTATAACATAGAGATGTGGCTTGACCGTGTAATAAGCAACATACTAATGATGCATTACCCTACTTGTACACAATATAATAATATAATGTAGTGTCATATACACAAGAGAGAATAGTGCTTTGAGTTATTAATAAGCGTTATTAATAAGTTGCATTTCCTATTAAAAATGCAATTAAATACAAACACAAGACACAAGTATAAATTAAATTACATAAATTAAATTAAAATTAAATTAAGTTAAAATAAATAACCTCTGTTATTTTCCCCTAGAAAGCTCAGATTTTCAACATGATGTCTGACAATACAGTAGGAAATTATCTGGAAAAGGTTTCTTGAAGTGAGCTTGATAGAGATTTGCCTCTACCCAGAAAGTATAAGCAATCCAGACATATACAAATGTATGAAAAAGTTTCCTGTTGCATTTGTGAATAACTCAGCATATTATTACAAACTGTCCACAAGCAAATAGATCGTACATGGAAGAACTGACATCTGAGTTGTTACTGGAAGAAAATAAGATCAATATATGATTCCATAAAATTCTCGGCTGGAGATATTTTTATTTTATAGTATTTTATTAGCCCAATAATTCACTTCCAACCCCACCAGAGACCCTGACTGCACTCGTTAGCAGCATTCTGACTTTTGCTTGAGGTTTGTGAGATAATGACTAGACCTGGCATCAGTGCATTGCGATAGGAGCGACCTGGGTGACATGACCTCTGTGAGGCTGGCTTATTAATACCTCACTCCTGCAGAGGAAGATGGTGGGAATATAGGCCTACAGGAGGCGCTGTCCATGTAGACCCTTCTTATCTAGGAAGTTATGTGACACCTCAGTATGTCATCACCAGCTACATCCTGTCTCTAATGCTGGGAGTAACTCTATCCCCATCAAATAAACAGATTATTATTGTAACAGAAATATCACTGAACTCTCTACAATATAATGTCCAAACATCCAAGCAGCAGGGTGACCGATCATATGATGATCAAACACAGGGTGAATGTATCTCTCTGCTGGTGCCTTCGCTTCATACCTACTCCATTCCCTGGTGCTCAGAGAATATGATACAAGTGCGGCACATGGTCAGTTATTCATATGTTGTGCTTACATTTACTGCAGGCTGTTGTAGTTGCTGCTTCCTCCAACGCCATGTGTAGTATCTTACATACATCATAGGATAATAATGTATATATGTCCAATGCTGGAACCTGACACATTATATACAGATCAGGGAGAATCCTCCACCAAACCCAGGAACATACAACACATTGCACACTAACATACGTGTGGAGAAGGCTATGGAAAAGCATGAATAATGACAATCATACTTGGCTGATACATCAGGGTAACATTTTGCCCAATGCATTACTGGGGATACTGCAGTGATAAGTATTGGGGCTATTAATCATGGATCGTGGTGATACCTGTTTTGTCAATGGCATTTCAGGAGTAACAGGAAGAATCCATCAGTGCCATGCTCGCTTCCCCTATGCTCTGTGCCTGTATGATATATAGGGATAAACCTGGTTCATGACAGGTCCGGAATATGATGTAGTCAGGGCCCAATACCATAGATCTCCCCTAGAGGCCTGATAATTGATGAGAAAAGAGCAGCACTGAGGACATGCTGTCCAAAACCTTCTGTGCAGGCATCATCCAGAGACCATGTCCTATAACACAGATTCACAGCTGATGTGTGAAGTAGACAGAGACAAGTAACCTCCATTGATAAATGACAGGAGTTCAAACTTCTTCCATTGATGAAAGAATAATTAAAACATATAGATAATTATATGTCTGCACAGAGGGGTGATGTGTAGGTATTATCACAGAATCTGTGCCCCACAAAGCTGTATTAGGAGAACTATGAAGCTGTTCAGTCAGTGGAGGGCAGGCACCTTTTTGCTGGAAGGGGTAAGTGTAAGTAAATGGTCTTAGGTATCATGCCTAGTAGGATGTGATTATAGATTGCAGAACAAATGTAGACACCCATGATGATGTGTCACCCATGTCATTAGGTGAGCACTTACTGGGTGTTTACTGTTGCCCAGAAATCTCCTACCCGGAGCTTGAAACATGTGATCCGCAGCGCAGCAGGTGTTGTGGCCGCAGTGCAGTCTGGCTGCTGGACTCACGATGTTGGGGAGCGCTGCAGGCTCGGTTGTTTCACAGAGCAAGTTGAATATTAACTCAAACCTGACTCTCCCTCTCACAGACACTGTAACCATGAGTCAACAAGGAGGGATATGAGCTGCAGTCTACACCAAGATAGAGCATTCAGGGTATCTAAGTTTTGGGGTTACTTCTCTTGTAATGAAATCAACTCCGGTGTAAGGGGTTTGTGCTGAGACAAAGATACACTGTTGGCATTTACTTGCAGTTCCCTAACTATATATTGTATATACAGCAATATCCCATGTGTGGGAAGGGTATATAGGGATATGATCTTTTTTGGATTTTGATTCAGGGTGTGCTCATCTGGTGCAATGTGATTAGTCTCAGGGTTATCATTGGTGGTAACGGGATTGGGGGCCCATAGTGTACATACAGCAAAGTGCACTACACTCTCCATAGTATACACATATGCCAAATAAAGATGATCAGTACACAGTGCATGCTAAGTATAGTGGCACAGTGGTTAGCATGGCAACACAGAAGTCATTCTTTCGGTTCCGACCAGGGCCATATCTGATTGGAGGTTGTATGTTCTCCCTGTGTTTACGTGGGTTTCCTCCCAAATTCCAAAGACATACTGGTGGGTTAATTGCCTCCTAACAATGCTCCTACCAATTAATTTGAGGGATGAGATGACAGTCTGGGTTAATATTGACAAGTACCCTAAGGGTACAATTACTAAAGTTTACCATAGGACAGGTACAAGGGGGAGGATGGGCCATTGATAATAATTGTAGAAAGTAATTATGAGAACAGTTACCTGAGCTTGAATTTCATAAATTGCCAATTGCCAATTTCTACCAGGACTATATTTAGGAAATTAAGCACATATCGTATTTAGCAAATAATGCATTTACTGCAAATAAGATACTATACTGCAATGTTAGAGTCCCCTTGTGTACTCTGTTCTGGAATATTTTGGTCCTGTGCATGAATGGATAATGATGTAGAACTGTACTGCAACGTGGACAAGTGTCCAGGAAACATCCGCTGCTTATACTACAGTCACAATCGCTGCATCGGGACAGGGATGACGGATTGCCATACATCTCATAAAGAGGAAAAACAGTGACATCTGTGTGTATAATTATAGAGAAAGCTGAATGAGGGATATTTATGTATCATGCGCTGTGACAGCTCGCTATGGTTCCTAGGATGTTTGGGAATGTATTGAATCTTCCAGATTGCACAGCATATTATTAAACCAATGGATAAATTATGTATAGAATAATATTCATTTAACAGGAATCAGCACCCTAAATATAGATGGTAATGTCTACATTATTTTGACACTTTGATGATAAATAATGGAATCCAGTTGGTTATTTATGTCATATTTTTTTTTTATAAATTAACCTTATTTGACAAATAAAAATGCACACATAAATCAAAGACTGTATATATGTGGATATATTGCAACAAACAGCCAGGAAGATTGACAGGGCCTGCAACACAGTAGTGTATGTATGGTATATCCTCTAAATAATGCACAAAGAATCGCTGATTCCAAGGAGACCACTGAATTATCAGGGCAGTATCCACCAGTTAAATGTAACAATCTGTATCTCTGCAGATCTGGTACTGAACGCCTCAAGAAAAGCCCAGTAATAGTGACTAAATATAGAGGTAGCGTAGCCCTATGATTAAGAAATTGAAGAACTCAGCGGTCTGCATTAGGTATTTGTAGTGTCAATAACAGAACTTTTGTTTTTGTGATGGACTCTAAATGCCCATTATAGAAGGTGATAATTGTTTTAAGTTATACTCAAAATTGAGTCAAGTCTACAGTATCACAAAGTGGCAATTGGCATAGATGGCATTATAGTGCCTGGGATTGCCAGGCAGGGTAGCCGTGTGGTGTAAGTCCCTCACACTACTGAAGCATAATCTCTGGACTAACATTACTGCTAAATGTTACCTGGGTCTAAACTGTGGTCATTGCTGCTGCAAATACAAATATTTCAAAAGCCATCAAAAGAAGAATGAGGACCTGGAGAAGAGTCATCCTAATAACCACATGGTCCCCGAGGCCCCACCAGAATTCAGTGAACATAAATATATTTGTTATGCGATGTCCTGTCATGTCCTTAGCCCTGCACCGACCCATGTTGAGTGAGGTTGTTTATAGTCCCCAGGTCCAGTCCATCCATAGTAGAGGCAGTATTGTGTTACATGAAAGCAGTACAGAGTAGATTAGCGACAGATTGTGGAGCTGTCACCTATGCACAACTACTTACAAAGCAGATATCTGAGCAGACAACTTATAGCTCCACATTTGTCACATACTGTGTGTTACAGCTGTGCACATTCTCCAGTGTTCACCTTATAAAAGGTCTGCACGTAGTTCTCCATTGTCAGGGATGAATATGAATATTCTGGAGTATTAATGACAGAGCGATTCGCCCATGTTCTGGCAGCAGCATAGTATCCTATATCACACCTTTGCCTGGAATATCTTCCTCTGACCAGTAGCTCATGTATATCAAGCTGTAAAACCTGAAATATATGCACTCTGTGCACACTGTATTCAGTGCACCTTTCTAGTACTGGGTATGAACAGCCGGAGTTCTTCATGGCATGGATACAACAAGGTGCTGGAAACATTCCGTAATGATTCTGTTCCATGTTCACATGATAGTATCACACAGTTGTCAGCTGCACATTCATTCTGCAAATCACCCGTTCCACCCCATCCCAAAGGTACACTAGTGGATTGAGATCTGGTGGAGGCATTTGGAGTACACTGAGCTCATTGTCATGTTCATGGAACCAGCTGGAGGACAAGTGTGCTTTCTTACATAGCGCGTTATCCTGCTGGAAGTATCCATTAGACAATGGGTAGACTGTTGCCATAAGGGGATGCACGTGGTCAGCAGCAATACTCAGGTAGGTAGTTACATTTAAACAATGCTCAATTGGTATTAATGTGTGCCAAGAAAACATTCCCCATACCATTGCAACACCATCACTACCACCAGCCTGCACAGTCGACATAAGGAGGATGGATCGATGGATTCGTGAGGTTTACACCAAATCCACACACTACCATCTGCGTGTTACAGCAGAAATGGAGATTCGTCAGACCAAGCCACGTTTCTTCTGTCTTCGACTGTCCAGTTTTGGTGAGCCTGTGCCTGCTGTAGCCTCAGATTCCTGCTCTTAGCTGACAGGAGTGGAACCTGGTGTGCCCTGCTCTTCTGCATACCACTGTTGTACATAATAACACATGGTTATTTTATTTACTCTCACCTTCTGCCCATTCTCCTCTGACCATTCTCAATAACAAGGTATTTTCGTCTACAGAACTGCCGTAAATGGGATGTTTATTGTTTTGTGGACCATTCTCTGTAAACTTTAGAGACTATTGTGCATGAAAATCCCAGGAGAGCAGTAGTTTCTGTTATCTCAACCACACTGTCTGGTAACAAAAATCACTCCACAGTCAAAGTCACTTAGATCCCATATTTTCCCTGTTCTGGTGTTTGGTCTGAGCAACAACTGAACCTCTTGACCATGCCTACATTCTTTTATGCATTGAGTTGTTGTCACATAATTGGCTGATTAGATATTTGTAGTAATGTGCAGGTGTACCTAATAAAGTGGCGACAGAGTGTAAGCGAGGCTCAAATTAGAATAAGTTTATATTCCAATTCATTCTGAGAGTGATACAAATAAGACAATAGGTAATACACTAAGGTGACATTGTTACTTTATTGACATATTGACAAGCGGAATGGAACGTGCCAACACTGTGTGCAGGTAAGGAACTCCCAGCTTATAGATGACCCCCCCCCCCCAGCCTGCAGACGGCTGCTGTGAGAGCAACGAGAGTCTGTCAGCCATATTCTGTAACTGTCATGAGAGAGGGTATGGCTATCAAGATCTGGGATTTAATTACATTTCTTTACTTTGTCTCGGGCGAACAATTAAACGTCATGTGTCATACTACACTGTCGTTTCCAGCTAGCGCCTTCTTGTATGTTTTCATTTCAGCTGCACAATGAATGTCTATGAAACAGAAGTGGAATTGCTGAATTTCGAGGAGAAAAAAGGGTTTAAGGGCACACGCGGATCCCACTTATAACCGAGAACAACAATGTAAACCTTTTAATGAAAAAACCTAGAGAGTGCGAGGAGAATGAACCTACGTTTCACAAAATGAGTAATGCTGCCAAAGAGATAAGGGACAGTGAATTCAGCTGGCAGAAGAGCTTAAAATGATATTTCATTGAAAAGACTTTGATAGTGTTTGGTTCCGACCTCCCTTCTAAACTGAATTCTATTAAACGTGGAACTTTGCATTCTGTCAGAATGTTCCTTTTGGTCCTTTCTGACCCAATGTACGTGTGTCAGTTCCTGGGTGCAACGAGGCAGCCCATGGAATAACACATGTCTGAGCTCACTGGTTACATTAGATGCATCTCCTGGGATAAATATAGGGGGAAAGAAACAGGCGCTGTCCTAGAAGACTCATAACAAGGGGCTATTGTCATGCAGCATTGGAGGGGCAGAACTCAGGTATTATAACATCAGGAGGGCAATTATGTCCAGACAAGGGGTAAGACAGTGTGTGAGGTCACGTCTAAGTCTCAGTTGCAACAAATAATAGGCCAGGTAATTAAGGATGGAGCAGCTATGCACAAATGTTACAGGAAATGTAATCAGGTGCAGACAGAAGTAAATTTGTAGTCTGACACACATGGAATAAAAGGAGATGTGGATGTTGATAAAGACGGTGGGTGCCACATATCCCAATAAAGCACATAAAGTTTATGTCTCACCTGCCACTGACACGAGTTCTGACTGCACTGAGGTCAAACGAAAAGATATAATATGGAAGAGTCAGAGCCAGGACTATTGCGCTACAAGAGAGGATACAAGGACGTAAAGGAGTTATGTTGGCCTCATAGTTCATAGAACCATGGGCATTAGCAGGCCCAATGAGAGGGGGGGGGGATCTGGGACCACAGTTCCAGAGCCAAGACCTTTGGGGGTCCGGGACCCCTTGCTAGTTATGGAAAATTTTGAAAACACCATCTGCACAGACCAATCCTGTAAGAGGACCACAGCATGTCAAGTGTCCGCAGGGGGTGTAGTAGCTGTTTTGGGGTGGGGTGTTTCATGTTACCCACTGTAGGTTGAGTAGTTTTGAAGAAACATGCAAATAATTTAGCAGAGGGGGGCCTAGAAATTTTTCTAGCTCACTCTCCACAGCCCTGACCGTTAGTGGGTGGGGGCATTGATACACGATGAATGTGAGTTTATGTGATAGGAATTTGGTTTTAGAATAAAGGAAGGTTGGGGGGAGGGAGGCATGGAATAACAGTAGGTGAGAGTGCTCCTGTGCTTTGGGGAGGGGGGTTACATGAAACGTGAATGGTGTAAATGAATTTTGGAACAACAACAATTTCCAATAAAGAAAGTAATAAAAAATCTGGAATAATAAGGAGAAGTCAGCAGCCACGTATCCTTCACTTCTGCATAAAACCTACAGCAAAATGAGAGATGCTTATCTCTTAATGGAACAGAACAGGTAGAAAGTGACAACCGAGACAGTGAGATGAATGACGCCCTCCCCTCACTCTGAGAAAACAAACCATTTGAAAAGTGACCATGTTTACGTATTATCAAAGCATTTAACAAGATTTCTAAGACTGCTGCCAGCTCTGGGTTCCCCCAAGCACCATCCTCTCTGGGAAAGAGGTGTTCTGTTTTTTTGTGAGCTGTTTCTGTTCTTCTGCTCAGTTTACAACACTTCAAAATTGAAATTCCCCGTAGGAGTTAGGTACAATTATATCAGGTAATACCCCTGGGCCGCCAGCCAAGGCAGACACATTATTAAATATTCATGCATTTCATTTCACGGAGTCTCTGTTTTATCCAGTGATTTTATGCTGCTAGAAGAACGATAAGCAGAGATGACGCCACGGGGGCAGCGGCGTGTTAGGAAGGTCTTCCTCAAACTTTCCAGGACAATCTCTCAAGAAAAAAAAAAAATCACAGATGAATTTAAATGCAAATTACATTGTGAATAAGAAATCAGATGGTTCAGGGACGTCAATTGAAAATACAAGGGTACATAAACATGGTTGAGATGGCAGCAGATTTTCTATTTAATCAAGGATTTAATTAAAAAAAAAAGTGACCATCAGTTAATTAATTGTTGCCGCAGGGGCGCCCAGTACTACACTGGTTAATTTAACTAGAAAAGAATTGTTAAAAACTCATAACAGAATCATTGTGTGAGTTGCTGAGCATTTTTAATTAATCCAACTTTCCACTTGCATAGCACTTCCTAACCTTTGATCTCAAAGCATTTTACTGATGCAATTAATACATTATTACAGTCATTATTACCCAATTAGTGGCAGATCGCTTTGTGGCTGTCTCACAAGGATTAAACACAGAAAAAAGAGCTTGCCTGGATGTGAACTGGTGACCTCCAAAGTCACAGCGTTGTATCCAGGCAAGAGTCTAGAAAATGCTATTGATTTCACGTTTATTGATCAGCTGCAACTAGTGTAACATCCCGATGTACTGAAAGAAGACTGTAGGGACCGTTAAAATCCTCACACAAGAGGTATGCTGGAGAGCAGTATTACACATGTATTTTGGTAGGCTATGCTTTTTTCATACTATCCACCACATCCCTAAAGCATCTTATGTGGGCTGTGATTTGCATCTCAGCTAAACATTATACATGGATTTACATCTGCGAATGTCCTAACCCGTGCCTACAGCTAGGTACACACTACAGGAAAAATAAACGATTAGCAATTTACCAAAGACAGTAAAAAAAAATCCCGATCAGCATACAGATTCATGTGTACTCAGTGTACATATTTACCTTCAGATCTCTCATAACCGTCGGCTATTAGTGACAGCTGTCCTGAGCAAAGGCTTGTAACACCTCGACCATTCATCCAGACAGGAGCGACTATTAGAGGGAGAAGTTAGTACATGGGAAGCAGTCCAGAGATAGAAGGAGCGGTAAAAGAAGAACAGGGCAAAAGGTGAAGAGGGCGACAAATACCGGGGGAGAGAAAATATACCGACGCAGGCAGTTTAAATGATGTGTGGAGGAAGAGGAAGTAGGTAACCTGATCTCCAGCTTCAGATCCCAGAATGCCCTGTGACCCATTGTTGCACCTTATCCGTACCAGGACCTGCTTCTTGGTACACCTGCCCGGGCACATTTCCACTAAGTAAGTGCACCAGCTGTCTCAATTGTCGTTCTACTTCTGCAGAGTGCATACACACTGCAGAATTGGAACGACATTGTTCCATTGTTGAAAGAGATTTTCAGTTCAGTTTGAAAATCTTGATCAATGATTTCATGTGCTTTGGAATGATAATCGTTCATCACTCAGGGTACACACTACTGTGATATCGGGCCAATCAGTTGTTTGTCATTTGATTGGCCTGATAATCTTCTGAAAACACTGTAGTGTGTACCAAGCATTATACTTTCACCAGAAGTTATCATCTCCATTGTCCTCTGATCAGTTTACAAGAATCTGGGCATTTCCAGCTTCTATAATAAAACAATGCAGACACAGCTAGACACATTCAGCCTACTTGTAGCAGCAGGCCTGGCGCTCCCATTAGGCAAGGTTAGGCACTTGCCTAGGGCGCCGGGCTCTGGAGGGCGCCTGGAGGGCGCCACAGGAATGTAAATTACTTTAAAACTGGGCGGCGACTGCTGACCATACCTGTCACGGCCGCCGCACAGCATTCAGATGCACGGGGGAGGGGGGAGAGGCTATTGCTCACCACCGCCGCCTCTCTGCTCCGTCTCCTCCCCTCCACTCACTAGTGTCAGTGAGTGGAGGGGAGGAGACGGAGCAGAGAGGCGGCGGTGGTGTGACAAGGTAAGGAAAGACGGGGTGAGGGGGGAGGAGGGTGCCGTTTTTTGCGGGGGGGGGGGGGGTCGCCGATTTTTTCAAAATGCTAGGGCGCCATGGACCCTAGCACCGGCCCTGTGTAGCAGGACATTAGAGTGCTAAGTTAGGTGCCTGTAAAGCTTTGGTTGTGTGTCCCTGCCTATAGCAATAGGGGAAGTCAAGAGCCAGTAGGGATAGACCTTGTTTTCCCTTCTTGACCAATACCTGCAGATAATGTTATGGACAGGATGGGTCTTGGAGGCATTAAGGGCCTGGAAAATAAAGGGCTTTGATTTTCCATGTGTTCACGGTCCCGGATTACTGATCCCAGGAGCCCTACGATGTAACAGATTAGGGATATATTCCCAGAAAGGAGATGACACCATCTGTAAATCTTTACATTTTAGACTTATACATTGTAATTGCAATAATGCTTTTTGTTAGTCATACTTAAGTAAAAATGGAACATCTACTTTATAGGTTGAGCAAGTATACAGACCCTGCTTATCAAGTACATAAAAGCAAACAGACTGCTTGAGTATGTGGTTGCTATTTAGAAAATATAAGTTTAAGCACCACTTAACCCAAAACTAAAAATACTCACTATTCACCTGGGACCTGGAGTTCATCTGAATCCTCCGTATTGTGTCCCCTGATGTCTGTACTGATCTAATGGTGCTTTTCTCACTCTTTTTGACACTTGCTTGTTACAAAGAGGCAGCGGTGGGAAGTTCACACAGGAATAACGATTACAACATACTGTCTGTTTGATGAAAGGTCCGTGTAATCCAGTGCGAGGAGAATATCACTGGACTTTTATAGATATCAGGGGGCTTGTCGGATCCGGAGGGATGCTGGAGCCTTATTATTATGTAGTATTATTCTTTATCTTATTAAACTCCAACCAAACCTGAATTTTAAGATTTGCATTCAGTTATGGAGCAGATTGTAACAGTTTTGCATGCAGTTATGGAGCAGATTGGAACAGTTTTGCATGCAGTTATGGAGCAGATTGTAACAGTTTTGCATGCAGTTATGGAGCAGATTGCTCTATAACATCTTATTTGGCTCATCTAAATAAGAGATTTTATTTTCTATAATACATTTGTAATCAAGGGTTTGGGATGTCTTTTCTTCCATTATCGTATACTGTAAAATTGTGTTTACTTATTTTGACTTTTTTGGTATAATGGGTCCCCATACTATTATGCTGGGTACAATGGGGTGGAAAAGATGCCACTCCAGGGGTCCCAATCTTGTTGATTGCTCTGGACATCAGAACTCAGGGTGACTGGGGAAAGTCCCAATGCTTATCAAGGTTGGACTAGTAGCCTTTGTGTTGAGGGGCAGGGGGGTGCACACTTTATTTGCAGCCACCCTCCCCAATAAGTCAGCAACCATGTGTGACCAGCCTGGAAATGGTTTTTACTATAGCAGGTCCCAGGCTGTCTAGCAGAGGTGCTGAGAAGGGGGGGCGGTTACTATTTACCCGGGCCCGGGCATGCCAGGGGGTCCGGCCCGCGCCCTCACTGCCGACGGGGTTTTACTTTGTTAACTTTATTTTTTTAATCAGTTTGGTGATGAAGAAGAGGGGGGGATAGAGAAAGGCACAGTGTGGTGATGAAGAGGATGTGGGGGAGAGAAAGGCACAGTGTGGTGATGAAGAAGAGTAGGGGAGCAGCAAGGCAGTGTAGTGATGAAGAAGAGGGGGGTAGCAGCATTGTACAGAGAGATGAAGTGGGGGGACAGCATGGCAGAGTGTGAAGAGGGGCAAAAGCAGAATTGCAGAGTATGAAGGGGGGCAAAAGCAGCATGGCACAGGCTGATGAAGACGTGCCAGGAGAAGGGGGAGCAAAATCAGTATGGCACAGTGTGATGAAGGGGGGTCAGGTGAAGGTGGGAAAAGCAGCATGGAGGACGCAGTTTGATTATAAGGGGGCGTAGCATGGTGATCATGAAGGGGCACAGTAATGTGTGTGTGATGGCACAGGGAGCTTTTGGCAAAGTAGTGTGTGTGAGGTAGGTGGTGGCTAATTAATGGGTGCTATTTTTCTTGTGGGGTGATGGTGCGGCAATGTAATAGTTGGGACTTTTAATTTAAGATGGGGTGGTTTGGGGGCAATTGAATGTGGGGGTGAGTTTGGGGAGAATGAGGTATCTTTATTAAATGTGACAATGAATTTTTTAATCGCAGTGATGGTTGCGAGAAGTATGTATATTTCTGAAATGTAAATACTTTTAATTTATTGCTGGGACTGTTTGTTGCTAGGTAAATAGGTTTATTTATTAAATGAGAATACTATTATTTTAATGTTGAAGCTGGTGGAGGGCCTAATTATTAATCGTGGTCTGTTTGGAATTATCTAAATGTACCCACTTTGTTTCCACATAGGGCCCCCAGTATTCCAGGATCCAGACAAGCCGTAACAAAATGAACTTGCAGCCACAGGTGGTGAAAGTGAGAATAACAGGTAGGAGAGAGCAGGACAGTCTGTGGAATGTTCTGATTCTAGTTTGACAATCCCAATTTTTGGTGAGTGTTCTGCCCACTCTAAGGGGCAGGCCAAGACTGTGAACTGTTTCTGTACACATTGCATTCTTTCTATACTACACTGTGGTTGCTAGATGTCCTGAAAGTCAGGAGTGCTTGGACATATGTCACGCTCTGGTGAATTTAGGGCCTAGTGATCTTGACCTGCTAGCCACGCCCCAATGATGCACCACACCCACTATTAACTTTGTGCCGCCGTGTACCGGCGCAAATTTTTTAAACATGTTCAACTATAAGGGGGGCCTTATGAAGTTGTTGTACCTGGGCTCTGCATTCCCTTTGGCATCCCTGGGTGCTGGTTGAGGATTTTGAGAGGGAGCTACATTGCCAGTTATTGAAATAATTTATTTTATTATTAATATTATACAGGGCACCAGCAGTTACCCTCAGCCCTCCCGTTGGTTATTACATTTAAAACAAACAGTAGGCGTCAAAAGTACTCTCACAAACCAAAGACTTATAGCCAGGTGCTATACGAAACCTATATGCGCTATAAATTGCAAAATGTCGGATGGATGACAGCATAGTGCAAGAACATATCAACATGTGTCTCGTCTTGACAGGGGAGTTAAAGGAGGAAACATCTGCACCTTGTTCACGGGAAACATTTATACCACGGTTGTGCTGGTGGAACACTCATTTACATGTGTAATGAGTCAGATCTCATGCAATCACAACACACAGACCTAAATCTCTGTTCCTGGCTGTGTGAGTCTTGGTGCTGGCATGGGCTAGACATCAGTTTCAGTATTGAGTTTTTATCGGTGACAATGGAAAATTAAGAAGTAATTTGGATGGAGCTGCTGGTGACAGGGCACAGTACTAATTGCTAGGCAACTATGAAGTGACTAGACTGTCCTAACCTGAGCGATCTGCAGCAGCGATATAAGAGCAATTAACGTATGTAACTGTCAGCAGCGGTGTGGGTATTGAATGGATACTACTGAACGCTCACTGTCAGCTGTATGAGTATGGAATCCTAATGGTGGTTTATTAACGTGCAAAAATGTACTTTGTATGTACTATTATGTACTTTTTACATGTTTGGACATACATTTTCATACACACAGAACCTTACATCTCTAGGGGAGTAACAACCTTAAGGTGAGGCAGGGAAAAAAGGGAGGGTTAAAAATGAAGAAAAATAGAATAGATTTTGAATTATTAGCAATTTGACTCCAGTATTTTCCGCGTAAATCCTTTCTGGACTAAAGGACGTGATTTAGAGTTGAATGTAATTAGATCTGTACCAGATAAAAACGTCTCTCACATAAGATTTGTAGCTCGGCGCACAACTAACGCCCATATTGTGAGATGAACATATCGTATTCTTGCGTTGTTGCACTTGGAGAGCTGGGTCACGGCGTAAATGTGTTCTGTACAGTACAACATAGAAATAATTTTGACTTACATGTATGTAAGATACACCTTTTAGGAGGTATATTTGTCTGTGTCCCATAGGCCTGGTACAAGTCTCTGAGTTGATGATGATGACAAACACTGTCTGTATCTATCATATATCTCAAGGAACGCGAAACACAAAATACAGCTGTAGAAATGTGATGTAGGGAAAAGTGGCAATTTTATGTTTAACTCTGATCCTAATTGCGGAGAAGGTTTCACTCTGACACTGTGGTAAACCAGGGATAATGGGCGTAAATGACAGACGATGGTTTCCAGCTGACATCTGGATGAACGTTAAAGGCAGAACAAACACGACTATTTCATTTGATTTTCTATATAAAATATATAAAAAAGTAAATATCTATGGACAGTACTGCACCAATTTAACATGACAGAAATAGTTGGTTACCATACACGTGCAGGTGAAGTACAGTAAGGGCATGTTCACATAACACATGGAGCCATATGCACCTGTCTAGAGGTATCTGTGGCGGGTGCTGGAGGTCCTGCCCAACAAGACAGACTCATGAAGGTTGGCAAAACTAGCTCTGATTGGCTGATTGCGAGTCCCCCAACCCCCAAGCATATTATGTAATTAATATTTCCATTTGGACTGAAGCAGGAAAGAAGATTCCTATTTTATTCTTAAGGGGGAGAACAACAGATGTTTGTATTTAATTTAATTTGATTTGTACTTGTATTTTGTATTTGTATTAAATTGCAATTTTTATTGCAAATGTTACTTTTATTCCATTTATGAATAACCCTGTCCAGATATTATTCTCTCTTTTGTATATGTCACATCATAACTGGAGCACCAATGTGTTTGCAGCCCTTATTCAAAAAGGATTGCACCTAAATACAATTTGGCATTTATCATACAAAACATAAACATTGAACAATGGCACACGCACTGTTAGAGCAAACAAAATCAAATAAAATGATTGCCGTAAAAGAAAGTTATATTCAATTTCTTAAGTGTTTATTTCACTGCAGACAATATCCTTTAGGTACATAGAGTAGTTCCAAATAGGTTATAGAGTTACAACCCCCTCCTCATATAGTGTACATACGTCTGATATATTTTTATATTCAGTGAGATGGGGAGGTCCATTATTACAGCTCTATAGATTGAATCTACTAGTGTGTTTATGGACATTATGGATTGGATGAAGTACGAAATGCTCAGTACGTGCCAGGAAATCATTTGAGGAAAATATTTGAGGTGGTAGCTGCTCCTGTTTCCCAGAAAGATTCAAAGACTCCATAGTCGAAAGGTTATTTCACAGGTGGAGACTAGGTTATGCCTAGGGAAGAAGAAGAGGAGGAAGGAGGAACAGTGGAAGATTCTTCATCAGATGAAAAACAAAAACTTTACATTGAGCACACATAGAAATAACTTAGGCCATTTGTCAGGAGCCATTCCTGTCTTCTAGCTCTGGTGCTGGGACGGTCACCTGTGATTAAGTTCTTCTGAGTAACCAGACGCGTCACCTCCCTGCCGGAGCCCCAGGCTACGGGAAGCTAGTCTTCACCCAGAGTATTTGTCGGCTCGGCATCTGACTTCTGGCTTCATTGACCATATTTCTGGATTTCCCTTCTGTTTTCTGTTTACCACCATATTCCCCTTCTACTTTACTGGGAGCTGCCCAGGAGAATCGCGACCTGAGTGCCCCTTGTGACGAAACCCAAACACCCTTGTGAGGGTCCCTGGAGAAGACCAGTGGTGCATTAGACTCCGCACCTCCAGGTACAGCAGCGACTATCTCAGCAGATAGGCACTATCCTATTACCGGTGTCCTGACACCATTAAAGTAACGGTGAAAAAAGAGTAAGTAGAAGAAAATGGACGATGGATTCAGTGGAGGAAAGGAAGTTAAAGGCATTTGCAGTATATTCAAAGTGTTAAGGAATTAGTCAAAATAGAATGGAAAAAAATAATAATTAATGAATATGCTAAGTTTTGGAACACCTGCCCTAAGGTAGATGTTCCTCTGGCAAACGTTTCTTAAAATTCTTCACTTTGAGGTTACTGAAGTACTTAAAGAGCCAATGGACAGAAAGTTGGAAGGAATACTCAGAAATACGACAACTGTAGACTTCAAACCTTCCAATTCCTGTACATCTCAGGACAGGTCAATCCAGGGTCAGTAGACTGTAGACCATGACATATTATCCTCAGATTACAGAGAAGTTCTGGCCATCTGGACCATGCTGAAGAGATATGTAGATATGTACTCAGATAATGTAACAGTCCTAAATCAACAGGTAACGGGACACGCAAGGATATAAAGTTCATTTGCCTTTTGTTCGGTCAGAATTTAGCCCGTCTGGAGGGGAGCCTTAATACTTTGTTAGACATTCAAGCCGAATGGTGTAGGCGCCCCAAAAAAATTCCAGAGTACCAGAGGTGGGATTCCAATAATATCTGAGACAAGAAAATAGGAAACCGAGAAATGTAACTCTCGTAATCCCAGTGTTTACTCACATGGAGTGATATTATTTGATTAAGCAAATTCACTCTTGTGTAAATAACAGCAAGTACTGGAAAGGGAGGCGTTATCTAGAAATGAAACAGGCACAGAAATCCCACAGCACATTGCTGTCAGACAGAAAAAAGATGAAATAAAACTACCTTCTATTTGTAAACAAAGTCTTTATATTACACACATTGCAAATACATAATAGTCCACCTGCCACTTCACAGCGCTTCTGATAACAGGGCAGTCCAAAGTTTAAACAATGTGTTGAAGTTGTATATATAATAATAATAATAATAATAATAATAACATTTATTGTCTGCAACCTGATTTGCAATATTATTATATATTATTGTTATAATACATATTATTATATTGAGGAATTGCTGGTAAAATACTGTGAAAAGGCTAGGAACTATATCTTGTGCAAATATCTCTTCTGAGAAAGTAGATCCGTGATTCATTGTAAGCCATTGACCTCTGTGATGACATCATTTTGTAAACACACCCACCATTGTAAAAGTTTTTAAATTGACCTGCAGTCAATTTAGAGCAGGCATTCTGCTAAGAATCCTGGCCTGTCTCCTGTATGATAACTATGTAACTTAAGATGAAGTAAATCTCTTTTTATTGCAAAATCTACAATTGGACTGGACAATATTTATTTATTCTGGAAATTAATTTGACAAAAGAGAGACCCTATATTTATGTATTCTTAACTTGAGAGATAACTTGTCAGGAGGAACCCTTATAAAACATTTTTGTAAGCTGTGTGGTTATGTGAAGAATCCATCTTTAGGTTTAGAAGACTGACTCAGAGAATCTGCACTTACAGTGTAGCCTAAATATTGTCTTGCCCTCTAGTACTTTGAAGGTTTATTCTATTACACTCAATTGATGGAACTCACACTGGTTAAAACAGTCCTTAAGACACGCTACAAAATGTAACCCTGGAATCTCAGCTGTGTCCTTCATGGTCTTGGTCCTTCATCCTTATGAATCTTTGGCAGAAATTCCATTGAAATTCTTTACCATTAAGCTGGCTGTGTTTGCGGTCACTACTGCCAGTTGGTAGGAGAAATTCAGGCTTTCTATATGTCAGCCTTACAAGAATATTTCAGATGATCAATCTGCGACTGGAGTATTCCCTAATGTTCAAAGGCAATGTCATGACTTTCCAGAATTTAAAGTTCCAGAAGACGGAAAGCACAGAATTTGTGGCAGCAACACATAGTCTATGAGAAGAAAATGAGACTTTTTCAGGAGAGAAGCTGAGTGAATATATAAATTTAGTTTATTCTGGAAGGAATCCAACTTTAGGCACATTTGTAGGATCCTCCAGTTATCACTGATTCTATCTTTTTATAACCCTTATTATAATTGAAAATAAAATTCAGATTATAACTGACATCTGTTTTTTGGGAATTTATTCCCAACATTGAATTCTGGTAATTCATATTAATTTCTATTTTAATGTTATATCCCTTCTCTAAGAGACTATTAATCAACATGTTTCCTTTTCAGAGTCATCATTCAAGGTAGACTCCTTTTTAATACCCAATAGCTGCCTTTTAGGGATGGATCTTACCCACAAGTGTTGTGGCATTCAGATAGGTAATGGGGACTTCCTTGAAGTTCAGACACAAAAAGAAGAAGTTGTGATTTGTTCACTTTAATCACAAGATGAAGGAATACCACCAAAGTCTTGCTAACTAAAAGTTAGGTTAAAATGAACAAACTCCCTTGTCCCAATCCAGATGAAGGGCAAAGAATATTAATAGCATTTCCATCTAAAAATTAATTGTAATTGTTTGAGATGTAGTTATGATTTATATTCCACTAGTCCATCAGTAAATTGGCTAAGCCGGAGGTTTGTAAATAAAATGTATCCTGATACCCATGTTGCATTGAACTAGTAATACAACAATCTGTATGAGTCTCAAGGCTATAAGTCTGTACTAAAATCACATCATTGCTTTGGTGCATTGGTCATGGTCAATAACTGAACAAAATAATAAATACTGTAACAAAACAGAATATAATGCGATTACCATTTTGATGGAATCACATGCTCTAATAAATGCAATAGGGTCTTTGGTATAAGAAGGTAGAGTGTGTACTAATTGTTGAAAAAATGAATCTAGCTATGTGGATAATTATGAGGTCCCAGACACTATTGGTCTACTAGGTTTTTTTCAAAAATTGTTAACAAGTTTTCCGAGTTGAAAACCTAGAATTCTGGAAATTTTTACAAATAAACAGTCAACTGTTTGGGAAATAACTTCCTTACTTAAATCTTTCACTATAATTTGTGTTAGTTGATTATTGAATATTTTGGTTTGTTTTTTCAAGCATTCCCATTCTACATTAGCATGTATATTTAGTTTAAGTTACTTCCCAGACACGATTTATTTGACTAACTATCCTAGAAGTCTGTAGAGCATTGGGTAAAGCTCCTATCAAGATCATAGTCCACTATACAAAAGCAATTTCAGTCTCATGAACTGGACCAGAGTGAAGCAAACCTGCTGAACTTCCATCTGGGCCAGCGTTCACTTGGCACTACCACATGGATATGCAGGCTAGCCAGGACGTAGTCTTGAGAACAGTTTTGCAAGCAGCGGTCCCTCCCTAAAGACAATGTCCTTGTCATCTCCATGCGGGTGAGGTCCTGGGGATCATCTGGAGAACCAGCATCAGACTCACTGGTAATTACATTTTCTTTGTGAAAGATAGCACCTCTTGTTCCCACCCTTTATTTAATATATGTATTATTCAAGCATTATAGTTCTTTTCCTTTCTGTAGTTCTTGGAAACACACTGAGGATGGGATAGGTCTGTTCCTGTTCGTGGGTGGGAGTCACAATATATCCTAGTAAATGCTACACTGGAACATTATTGGAAAAGGAGTTACTGGTGAATCTCATTTTTTTGCCAGTACAACGCTACTGGGAGCTTTTAGTATTTTGCTCATTTACAAAACGAGTTCCTTCTAGATATGAAAAGTCCTGGAAAATTATTATAGCAGTGTGCATCAGAGACTAAATAGAAACTAACTTCCAGTGTCGCCCATTGCTCCCCAGTACCTCTAGTGATTAACAACATGAGTGCAGTGGGCATCAGTCAATGCACACCTAATACAGTGATTTCCGGAGACTGGAGGCAATAGAGGGAAAGGAAAGTCCCTCGCCTTAGCATTTGTAAGCTATACATGGGAAAGTGGCATGACAGTATTACACATAAGGGGAGCTAGCAGGGACAGAACGGAGTAGTAGCTGGGAGAGCAGTCCCTTAAAATATGTTTGGCAAGTAAAACAGCAAAGCAACTCTTGAGTTTAGTAAATGAATAATCAGAATATTTATTTGGCACAAGAAGAAAGGAGATCACAGGAAAGTAGGTCTATCAGTCTCTGGATGGAGCTGGGTTATAGGCGAATGCTCTCAGCTCTGTAAAAACAAAATATACTGAGAATCCTCTCCAGAGCTGGCCTGATGTAGAAGTATACCTCACATGTGACAAGTGGTCAGCAAATCAAATAACATTCTGCATAGATCTCATTTTATGGCTCAACACCAAATCATATCTACAAATCGTCCAAACAAATGACACCGGTCCAGGTTTTACATCGCCCTGCTGTGATTACCTCCCTAGCTCTGAAGTACAGTATATAAACTTATAGGAATCCCTGGCTTTGCAGCAAGAAGCTTTATGAGGCAAAGGTGTATGACAAAAATAATAAACTAGGATTTATTCTGTACTTTATCAACAGCTGGATAGGTTTCCACAGATGCTGGGAGCTAAAATCTTCTGTTATCCTGAGGAAAGGCCAAATGCACTGTCTGGGAGGAGAAATATAAAACTAATTTGGACAATTGAATGTAAAACTTTTACTGTCATTTTGGGAATATCTCCTCTGCCGATTAACCCCTTGCTAGCAGCAGACATTATCATATTGTAATCCACTAGAAGTTATGAGAGAAATAACTTTGTATTGTGACTGGTTTCCCTTCCAGCTTAATGATTATGGAAGACAGTTGTCTGCTGATTTATTTATAGTTTCTATTCCTCTAATTGGACATCTACTATAGACACCCGTGCTGCTCTCCTTCAAATAACAAAGATGACGACGTGAGAGTAGGCAGCTCACTCTTTACCTGCAGTTCGGATCCTCATTAAAAAACGTATATCCATGGAGAGAATAGGCAGAGATATTACAGAACTTAGCCCCAGCAGAATGGGGATGCCGGTTAGATTTTTCTAGTGCAATAATGTCCTTATCCATCCGCAGATGCATTATCCCCAATGTATTTCTCCTTGGACAGTGTATTATATGGTGTTTATTGTTTACCCGTAGGCAGCAGCTTCTTGTGGGAATTTGCACTGTATTCTGGGATCCGCAGAACATCCTTCCTCCTCTTTCCCAAATCTGACACTTCCTCTGACATAGTCACGAATTGCGTTCATACTAATTACCTGGTGCAAATGTACATCCCCACTACAGCAGCTGCTAATTTGCAGCCACTATCTATTGTGAGCACATTTTAATCTGCCTGCCTTCATTAACTCACTTGATGTGTTTAGTGTGTGGAGTTAAAAAATAAAAAAATACATTGTCGTGTACAATATACCAGAGAATGACTATTGAATACCTCGGAGGTTAGACTGTTGGGAAGCTATGTTCGTTATATTACATTTGGTTTATCAGGGATTAAAGCAAAAGACTTATTTAATTAGATTCAGCATTGCAACCATATTCACAAAGCTATATGTTTTATTCACATACAGATAGAAATGATTTAATTAACAGAAATAAGCGGTTGAATCAATTACCAAATATGTACTAGCTTAAGAGTTATTTTTCATTAAAAACTCTGTATTTGAGTGGGAAGTTGAATTCTGATAATGATAACACTGAGTAATTATATCAGACGCAGAGTTTAGAAACAGAAACATTTTAATCTCAGGTATCTCAAGAATACAAAGAATGAACTTCTCTCGTACACTCATGGCTCAATAGATGTAGACAGATCTTGTGGTATTGTACATCATGACACAAGTAATTGCAGTGAAGAGACAATTTCTCCAAGTATTCTGAACATGATCTTGGCTAAACCAGTGGTCGAAGTGGGCCAGTATATAGCGGTACTGCTTTTATTTATGAGGGGCCGTGGCCAAATTGATGGATTAGTGCCCCTGTTCTGTACTCTGATATAGTAACTATACGCATGACTTGCTCTTCCAGGCAGAATGAGGAATTAGAGAGAGGGGCGGCCATGTATTTGTACTATAATTGCCCTTAATAGAGGCCCTGTGACTAGAATTCATTCTGATCAATTTATCTTTGATGATTTTACCATTGTTAATGGTACTTGCCATGGCTGTCCTCTAAGTTGTCTGCTCTTTGCCCTCGATATTGAACTATTTACTCAAAAAAATTAGACATATAAAAGACCAATTGTTCTAAATCATGATAACTCAATATTATGCTTCCTAACGCGACCTAGAAACTTTTGGAGATTAACACTGAATTTAAGTGGCAGAGTCATAGTCTTATGCATCTTGGGTGTTAAACCTACCCCTGTTAATATGGAGCGCTCCCATCTTGGTAGTGGTGTCCCCTGTGATCTAGTAAAAACAGAAAGTGAGGCAGCCTCCAGATGTCCGTATAACTCTACTGAGCATGCAGAGAGAGGGGAGGAAGTTCATTTCTCAGCAGGTTTTTCAAGTGACATTTAAACTGTCACTTGAAGAACGTGTTGCTTATATCTCTCTCTCTCTCTCTCTCTCTCTCTCTCTCTCTCTCTCTATATATATATATATATATATATATAAGCAACCTGTTCTCCGACATTGCCCACAATATAAGCTTACTACCATCTGCATATATGTACTATAATAGTTTTAAGTACATTAACTGCATAAGCTTGTCATACTTCCAGTCTGCTACAGTCAGTATTAACTGTGAGCAACTGTATATACCATCTGTTACAACAAGTTCTGAAATAAAATCAACAAATTGGTTGTCTAAAAGCTTCATGTGGTTTATCATCTGCATCTACATCTGACAGCTATTACATATAATAGCACAAGTGTCCTCATAATAGGGTTTTTGGCTATAACCACCTCACACGGCCCATTTTATACAGCAAACTACATCCCACTTCTCACAAGACTCAAACTACATTACAGGTCTACATATCCTCTTTTTTGGCTGGGGAGGATATACGCTTCCAAGATGAATATACCTCCGGCGTCCTGTATCTATTTCAGGCTCTTCCAATCCCAGTGCCATTTAGGGACGTTCGCTGTATAATTTACAACACCATATATTTCAGCATATGGGCTCAAAATAAACTTGCAATTTCTTGTGAAATTTATAATAAAGGTCTCACGAAGGTTTGGCGATCCAAAGAATTCATAGTTACTTGCAAGCTGATTAATTGCCTTACTGCAAATGTGCAAATAAGCAGCCAACTGCCCCTGGGTAAGTTTAGAGAATATATTGGTACATCCCTACCTCACGTGACAATATTGTCCTTGAAGTCTGTAGACTGATTCAGTACGTAAAGATCCAATCCAATCTTACAGAATATATTCCATCTTTAGCAAGCACTTTAAAGAAAACTTAAAATCCAAGGGTATTCATCCTCTAAATCTGACATTCTACAACACATTGTTCCCACCAAGCATTAACTATGACGCTTTCAGATAGTGGAAGGAATAAAGGATCACATTTGTACAGCACATGTCTCACTTTCATAGGCAGAGCGTACCTAGACCCTTATTCAACAAGAGACATTTCTTTATATTGTAGTTGAATACGGATATGTGTTTGCCCGAATTAAATTGGTTTTTAAAAATACGCACATGACATTCATTTTGCTTGGGTGCCGTAATAAACCAGGCCCGTGGTTCATTGGTGTGAAACCTCTAAGGGGAGGAATTCTCTATGGTTTCTAACACTGACAAATCGAGATACATTACAATAAAAAGTGAAAACATAGCGAAGTCAGTCTATGTAATGTGGAAAATGGAAAGTTGCTATCTCATCCCTGAACTTAATTCATCTTAAAATATGTGGGCAAAATCCATGGAAGCAATTAGGACAGAGCTGCATTAATTCCAAAATGTGTGGGATCCTTGAGACATTCCTAGGATTGTCCGAGGTTATAGGTTTCCCTTTATAAGTTTTATCTTTTCATTTTACTATTATTTGTTGCTTTTTATTGTTGTTGTTTGTTATTTTCCACACTGTATTTCCTTGAACTAGAAATTAGACATGTTTGTGTTTATATTGTGATAATGTGCATTGTAATTCTTCTGATATCTGTTCCACTAGATAACAAATATATAGAATAGATAACAAAATGTCATTAAGGAGTGAACATCGTGGCAGTCCTTTCCAAATCCTCTACAAGACAGTTTTTTGAAAAAGCCCAGAAAATGAAAATGAAAAACTCAAAGGAGTTGATGAGCATTTTTTGAAGCTCAATCCAGCGACTACAGGCATTTCCCGCTTCTGTTTTGAAGTGGAAAATTTCTTGAAAGAATCAGTAAACCCCATCCACCATCTAAACGTAGCCTAAATATCTTACTTCCCCCTAACTAGTTGACTTTGGTGCAGAGCAGTAATTGTACATACCATGGATTTACTCTAATACCGCTTTCATACTGCCGCCCCGGCAATATCCCGGGTTTTTCAAGCCGGGTTTTTGCCGGGGCTCGGAGCGTCCCAGCTCAGAAACACCATTCATACTGCACCTCGGACCCGGGAATTTCCCGGGTTGACCCCATTCATACTGCACAAGTCTGTGCCCTGGCAATTTGTGGGAGTCATCACCAGAGCAGTTTTCATTGGCTGAAAAATTAAAACTGAATTGACCTGCTAGATGCACTAGATTATTTGCACAT
The DNA here is from genome assembly GCF_038048845.1 of Mixophyes fleayi. Classification (NCBI taxonomy): domain Eukaryota; kingdom Metazoa; phylum Chordata; class Amphibia; order Anura; family Limnodynastidae; genus Mixophyes; species Mixophyes fleayi. The sequence goes on along the minus strand of NC_134412.1, from coordinate 96,381,230 downwards.
AAATCTGTATTTATACCAACCTCTGTCTCCCTAATCAGTAAAATTGTCCCAAATCAACATATTTAATCCCACAGAAACACAACCTCATTATTTGTTTGTTAGTGTTTGGCAGACTCATTATATGCCTATCTGGTTTACATGGGATTATACATCATGGCTTTGAGGGTCAGCCATGTTTTAGAGGTAGTAGCCTAGACTGTTACTAGGATTTAGGGAAGTAGTATCCATTACAGTGGACCTGTCACCTCGCTAATTGTCCAATACACCCCCACACACACTGATGTGACTTGTGTGTGTCTACAAGAGAATGATTACTTTCTACACTCAGCTTTCACAGAGGTGACAAAACATGATGCTATTATCACTGCATAAATCTGAAGGATGTATTTGGTTGCCTTTAATGCAGGTACATGCATACACACTGCACACTGGGATACAACAGAAACAAAGTATACACATTAACTCAGCAATTAAACAGTTGCAAAGGCAACATTCTAGTGAATAGTTACAATTATTTACTAATGCTTTGTGTAATAAATGCAACCTGTAAAGCTTTACTTAAAAAAGTATTTTTAAGTAAAATTAGTGGTAAGAGCAATAAAATTATTTCTAAAGAACACAACATACACAACATGTACATGTAACGGCCCCTTTGGATGATGTGACTGTGTGACACCCATAGAGGAATGTGGCAAGAATGGAACCACCTCAGTGATGGGCTAATATATAGTGACGGGACTGGAGCATTTCACTTTCCCCTTTGGTGCCAGTTGAAAAACCCGGGTTGCACCATTCATAGTGCAGGCAACCCGGGTCCGACCCGGGAATTACCCCTCGATAAATCCCGGGTTGAAGACCCAGGTTTTTAGACCCAGGATTTTTGACTTGTACCATTCATACTGCACCAAGACCCGGGTCGTTTGAGCTCGCCCCGGCAAAAACCTGGGATTTTGGTGCAGTATGAATGGGGTATAACACATTTTTATGCATAATTTAGTGTGAACTACATGTACTACTGTAAATATATATAATGAAGTATATAGAAGTTAATCCTTTGTTAAAGATATAACATATAGATGACAGCGAGAACATTTGTTACAAGGATCAGAGGTGATAGGAAGCTTATATTATGGATGTGCCCTCTTTATAGTCCTCTTTTAATAATTATTAATATTATACAAGGTATAAAGGTCATTCAACATATTTGGTGAATGTTAGTAATTTATATGCATCATATATTGATTTTCTTATAAGATGTATCACTTTTGTATTAATACACAATAAATTTATGTTTGACAGTAAATGTTATCTTCAGAGGGATGAAGCAGTGGTTTGCCCCCTCCTATGAGAATCTCTATGGGATGGGGGAGTCCTGACACGTCTTTTACAGTAGCAAACTCTACAGAATTTGTATTGGGTTTTTTTTCGTTATTTTGTAGACAATTTCATTTGTGGTCATTTCAGGATTTAAATTGATTTGTAGATTGGTTGAATAATAATATTTTTGATTTGAAATTTGCTATAGAAGCACATTACTTTAAAAGAACATTTTATATCTCACATTAATTAGTGACTAATGTGTAAATATCAATACAGACATGTATCATGAATGTAATAGTGGCTATAATGTATTAAGGGCTTAGGCTGGTTACATACTACAGGGTTTTCAGCTGATAATCGGGCCAATCACACGATAATTGGTTGTTCCACCCAATATCTCATTAGTGTGTACACTGCAATGAAGAGCGATTATCGTTCCAAAACTCATCGTATCGTTTCACTTTATTTTTAAACCGGACTAAAAATCTCGTTCAATGATGGAACGATGTTCTTCCAATCCTGCAGTGTGTATGCGCTCAAAATCAGGATCTCCAGAGTCACAATCTTTTCAGTCAATGGTTATAATAGATGAAGAGCACAGATCTGAAGCTAAATCTTGTAAAACCTGCATAGTGTGTACACATGAATGTGTACGGCAGACTGATCTGGACTTATTTTTTTATCAGTCGCTGATAAAATGGTTATAGATAACACATGGGGAGAAAATTTCAGTAGTGTCTACCCAGCCTTGTTCTAATCACACAAGATGCTTGATATACAACATTCTAACAGGACAATTTCTAAGAATTAGGAGGAGTTGTTCTGACTGGCAGGAATTTGAGACTAAATCACAGGAGTTCAACAAACACTTTTGCTATTGATATCCTGAAAAACTGATTTAAGCAGCATAAGAGAAGGACAAAGGAAGCTGACGGGGGAGAATTACGGATATTAGGCCAGGTTAGAGGTACAAGGAGCTTCATTTAGAGATAGCAATATATCTAACTAGAAGGTGCAATTTGCATGTTGACAAAAACATATTGCACTGCGGGGAGATTTGAAATGAGCAGATAGATTTGGAGGGAGTGGGCGCACTCTAGCTTAGCTCTAAATAACAGTGTAAAAATAAACCTGGGCAGAATGTTGAGCTACATGCAAAACCAGATCGCATTTTTCATGCTTATTAAAAAAAATATAATTTTTGCTAGCTGTTTAGTCCAAGTGCAAATTTGTACCCTTTAGCTGGATTTGCTCATAATTCATAAATGGAGCCCCTAATGTACATTTATTACAGATTATTCCATTGACACTACCCTTTATTAAAAGTGGATACAATGTTACCAGAAGTACATATTTGAGCATAATAACAAATCAATCAAACAATCAGATACTCTCACACAAACAAAATCAATTAGCAATACAAACAATACAAAAAAGTATAAATGTAAATGACTATATACAATGCAACAAATTCAATCTATCTTTTGAAATGCAACTGTGGTGGTTGTTCAATGTATTGGTAAAATTACAGGAAAATGAAAAGAACATATTGTCACGAGTCGCGGCTTTACTACGAGCCGCTCGCTTGTTCTCACTGCTCCTCGTTCCGGCCGTCATCATGACGACCGGAACGTCACTTCAGCCTCTACCCGGCCATTGCCAGGGCAACGGTTGGACTCTTCCAAGCCCCTGACACGTCACAGTAGGCAAACACAGTCGGGTGCGTGTGCAAGTAATTAATGTAGGTAGCGCTACGACCCGGCAAGCTGTTGCTCGGGCACATGCGCAGTTTACACACACACCAGCTGGGGATCATTGTCCGTTTATGAAGCTTGCTCCTTATTGGTCATTATCTGTATTTAAGGCTTAGCCACACTGCCGGTTATAGCGTTCAGTTTCCTGGCTGCTGACCTGCTGGTTGTTCTATGTTCCTGTACTGCTGTACCTTTGGATTGACCTTTCTGTATATGACCTTTGGCATGCTTATTGGATTGTGATTCTCTGCTGGTGACCCTGACTCCTGCCTGTGACTCGGATATCCTGTCTTTCTGTCGGACCTGACCCTTTGCCTGGAGCCCACTTCGCTGTCTGCCCATGCCCTGTGACCTTGGCCTGTTCCTGACTTTGTTTGCCTCGTGCTGCCATTTCCTTGTCGCGTTATGGTTTAAACCATAAGCTTATACTATGCAGAGCATAAGACCTGGGGGCATCTGAGAACCTGTGAGCACAATCAAGCTCTATGGGAAAGGCAGCGGCTAAAGGCGAAGACCTCTACCACCTGTTGTACAAGCTTATGACTATAACCAGTAGTCGTGACATTTATTCGCAATATCAACTACAGGGGTATTTCACATCTAGTCTTAAACTACTTTACAGAAAAATACCAAGGAAAAGTATGATTTTGTGGTAATGATAAGGCAATCCACCATTAGAGGCAGAATTTTTTAAAATATATCAAATAAGAAAGAAGTGTTTTAGAGAAGTAACCAAATTACTTAAACAAATTTCTTATCCCTGCAGATAACAGCACTTATCACCTACGTTCTACCTCCAGAAGCCGACTAATGGTTCCTAAATTCAATTAGAAATCTGGATGCTCTGAATTCTCCTACAGGGCTCCCCATTTTTGAGTCACTTAAGTCTGCCCACTATCTGAGATCTTTTAAAGCTTCTGTCATGTGGCTCCATAAACATGCTTGTAATTGTAATGCTTAATTCCATTTTGTCTGCAACTAATGTCACAACTACTATGTATACGATGTATCCAGGATATACTTGAAGATGAGAGATGACTCTCAATGTATTTCTTATTTGCAAAATATAAATAAAAAAATGTTTTCAAATATTTTCTGATAAATATCAATAATTGAGGAATATTTTTTAAAAGATATATATATATATATATATATATATATATATATAAAATGATCATGGGTATAAATGTTTATTGTTTTTCCGAGTGGAAAAAAAGTTCCCAAGGAAGTATCAATGGCGTGAAATATGTCCCCTGCCAACCTGTATCGGTTGGTTAGTTTAATGATGGTTGCAATTGATGTGGCAAGTATAACGCAACAAAGCATTGGTTTTCTCATACATTACCCTTAGTGGTGGTCTACATTTTTAATAATGTGAATGCAGCTATGGAACAATTACTTTATATTTTACACAAAGTGAAAGTACTGTGTGCACCAGACTCAATCAGACTAAATACAAGGGGAGTTGTTTATATTCTCTATTGAATGGGAGCGAAAGTGGATTAGTGAGACAATTTTGTAATCTGGAGCACTGCTCTCTAGCTGATCAATATCATGTCTTAGATGCTGGAGTAAAATAAAAATGTATCCAGATTTGGGAGCCCTATTAAGGCTTTACCTTCAGGGTGAACATTGCAGATGGCACGTGGCCCAAAACTGGATCAAGGCCATCTGCCACATCAGGAATGTCTCCCTTTTGAAGTCTCCCTGTCACTGTCAAATACTGTAGAATAATTGGGTGTTTTGCTTCAAGGTTACATAACCCTTTAATATTGGCTCCCATGTCCACATCAGCAATACTGCAATTACATTGCCTTTCTGAGCTAATAATTTAGATGCCATGCTGATTAGACCAAAAGCTGGGACAGTCAGATGGGGAAGAGAAACGGCAGTTGGGAAGTTATGTTTGTGTGGTATAAATGCAATTAGAAATGATTGTTCCAAGGACCCCTTTGGCAGTCTGGTGAAGCACACCTATCTGCACCAAATATGATCTGAAAATCTCTGAGATTCTATTGTTTACAGTCACATGTACTGCTAATACTACTGTGGTTTGTTGCCCACATTTATGACTGAAGGAAATGCTAGATTTCAGTTAGAGATTAGTTAAAATAAAAATATCATTTTTTTACCATTCAAGTTCATGGTCCAAGGATCACCAAAGGTTTAGAACTCCTAGACTAGATAATAACTTATTTAAGCAGGGTAATAGTGGTTACATATTACATTACCAGGTATGCTGAAAACAAGAAAGGTAGCTAACAGGTTAAATGTAACCTTATGTCTTATTTATAAGTAAAAGTCAGTACTGTAGTTTATTCTATAATACAGTAGGAAACAGCAATGTTTTGGCGAGCCCACCAGGGGGTATTTGTACAGGGAGAGAATTAGCAGCAGGGAGGCAGTTAATGATACCACTTTACAGCTCAATGATAGAGCCTCACCCGGAGTTGTCATATAGCGTGAAGGTAAAACCAAAAATACTAAATAAAAAGCTTTGATTCTCAAGTGTGATAATACTGAAACACCAGACTAGAGCTGTCCTTTCAAACTAAGGGATCTATATATTAAAGGGAGAAATGCCCTCAATGACTTAGGTCTTCTAGCTATTTACAAAAAATAGGTAGAATCATAGCAATGTTGCTGTCCTCCTATCGCTACTTCAGGATGGCAATACCATGGGGGATACTTAAAGAAAGAGTTTATTATTATAAATAAAGCCTTTCTTTGAATCGGAATGGTCCAATTTAATTCTTTATTTTGGATATTTTGAAAATATTTTATTACTTTCATCAATAAGAAAACATTTTTTTTTTTTTTTTTATGGATCTGGAACTGGAAGCCCAAGTCAAGGTAAGCCAGCTCACGCTTGTGCAGATGGACCTAAGACTGTCTGGGGAAGCAATAAATCTTTCATACATCATTGTTATATAGACACCTAACTTCCAGTTAGTCTAATGTCTTGTACAAGTGTAGCCTCAGATACTTTCTGTACAGAACAGGGGTGATGGGTAGCTCCATCTGAGAGACCTGAGCTTGTGCTAAATAGAAGATAGGGATTTTCCCAAGACAGCATGGGAAACCCATAATAGACTTCGCGGGTGTGCTAAGCTCATTGCGTATCAGAGCTTCTACACTGTAGAAGCCGTTTGCGGCGTCTCTCCTCTTTTTTTATTTTTTGTAAACAAGCATGTTCCGGATGGGATCTTACAAATATGGGGCCCTTCTGGCTAAAGATAAGAAGACTTCAAGCAACAAGGGGGGCCCTCCTGGCCAAGAAGAACTGAAGACTTCAAGCAACAAGGGGGGCTTTTTGCCCATAAAAGAACAGAAGACATTTCAAGCAGGGACTTTGGATTTACAATTTATTTTGGGACATTTGAAGCTGGACTTTTGGATACAAATTATTTTGGGACATTTCAAGCCAGACTTTTGGATACAAATTATTTGGGACTTGGTTGTCACACATTTTAGGATTAAAAGCTGCTGACGACAGATGAAAACATCAGTGGTGAGTATTTTGGGGATTTATTATTTTTAATAAAATTATGTGGTATAAATGAGGGTGGTTTTGTAAACATTTTCTTTTGTGGAACTACAGGTCCCAGCCAGCCGTGGGTGTCAGGGCATGTTGGCACTTGTGGTTATCCAAGTGCCAACATGCCTTGGCTGCCATGGGTATGCTGGTGCTTGTACTTATACAAGCACCAGCATGCCCACACTGTTTATGGCACCCTGGCTGGCTGGGACTTGTAGTTCCACAAAACAAAATGGTGTGTTTTTTATCACTGTTATTACCGTACGCCCAGGGGTGTAGGAAGAGCCCTAGTACTTTCAGCACTGGGCTAAGTGTCCCTGGGGAGGGCCCGCTTGTTTATTTCAGTGAACTCCACTCCCTAGGGAATTCAGCTCAGCGCTGAACAGCCTGGGGTTGGTTGTCATTATGGCAGGGGGACCCCTGCTGCGTGTCCCCCTGCTATAGTGCCACTCACCCTGGCTGGTTTGCCTAGTGCTGGTTACATGAAAATCGGGGGGGACCCCACGCAAAATTTTCCCCAGATTTTCACGTAACCAGCAGTATGCTGGCAGCACTAGGGTTAATAGTGGTAGGACGGGGAACCCCACGCTTTTTTTTTTTTCAACTTTAATCTATTTTTACACATTTGACAGCGGCCAGGACCTCCGGCTGTATAGACAGGAACAGTGTAACAGTGATGTGTTTTGGGATGTGCGAGGGAATCCTGACTGCGCAGGGGAATCCTATCTGTGCAGGGGAAGCCTATCTGTGCAGGGGAATCCTATCTGTGCAGGGGAAGCCTATCTGTGAAGGGGAAGCCTATCTGTGCAGGGGAATCCTATCTGTGCAGGGGAATCCTATCTGTGCAGGGGAATCCTATCTGTGCAGGGGAAGTCTATCTATGCAGGGGAAGTCTATCTATTCTGTGCATGGAATTCTATCTATGCAGGGGAAGTCTATCTGTGCAGGGGAATCCTATCTGTGCAGGGGAAGCCTATCTGTACATGGAATCCTATCTATGCAGGGGAAGCCAATCTGTGCAGGGGAATCCTATCTGTGCAGAGGAACGCTATCTGTGCAAGGGAAGCCTATCTGTGCAGGGGAACGCTATCTGTGCAGGGGAACGCTATTTGTGCAGGGGAACCCTATCTGTGCAGGGGAACCCTATCTGTGCAGGGGAAGCGTATCTGTGCAGGGGAATCCTATAAGTGCAGGGGAAGCGTATCTGTGCAGGGGAACGCTATCCGTGCAGGGGAAGCCTATCTGTGCAGGGGAAGCCTATCTGTGCAGGGGAATCCTATCTGTGAAGGGGAATCCTATCTGTGAAGGGGAATCCTATCTGTGCAGGGGAACGCTATCTGTGCAGGGGAACCCTATAAGTGCAGGGGAACCCTATAAGTGCAGGGGAATCCGATCTGTGAAGGGGAATCCTATCTGTGCAGGGGAATCCTATAAGTGCAGGGGAATCCTATCTGTGCAGGGGAACGCTATCTGTGCATGGGAATCCTATAAGTGCAGGGGAATCCTATAAGTGCAGGGGAATCCGATCTGTGACGGGGAATCCTATCTGTGAAGGGGAATCCTATCTGTGCAGGGGAACGCTACCTGTGCAGGGGAATGCTACTTGTGCAGGGGAAAGCTATCTGTGCAGGGGAATCCTATAAGTGCAGGGGAATCCTATCTGTGAAGGGGAATCCTATCTGTGCAGGGGAACGCTATCTGTGCAGGGGAATCCTATAAGTGCAGGGGAATCCTATCTGTGAAGGGGAATCCTATCTGTGCAGAGGAATTCTATTTGCCTGGCAACATCAACTGTGACCCACTGGCTCTTATTTATGTAGTGCAGCCAAAACCCCTCTTTGGAGGTACTGTGTGCCTCAATTTGTGCAAACACATCTAGATTTCTGCAAAAATCATTGCTTTATGGACTGTATTATTATTATTATTATTATTATCATTTATTTGTTAGGCGCCACAAGGTTTCCGCAGCGCCGCACATAGTACAAACAGTAGACTATACAGGGTATAACAGTACAGAACAATAAACAAAAGTACCAATACTTCAGAAACTCCAGGCAGGCAGATGCAATAGACACGGAGCAGAAGAATGGGTAAGGAGACAGGAGGGAAGAGGGCCCTGCTCAAGCGAGCTTACATCCTAAGGGAGGGTTAAACAGACCAGGCACAAGAGGAGCCAGTTGAGGGAATGGGAGAGAGGGGAGAATGAGTGGAGGAGATGGGGGTTAAGTGGATGGTTGGTAGGCTTTGAGAAAGAGGTGAGTTTTGAGTGCACGTTTGAAGGAGCACAGAGTAGGAGAGAGGCGGATGGAGCGAGGGAGGTCATTCCAGTGAAGGGGGGCTGCATGGGAAAAGTCCTGGATTCTGGAATGGGAAGAGGTGATCAGAGTGGAGGAGAGGCGGCGGTCATTGGCCGAGCGCAGGGAGCGGGTGGGAGTGTGAATGGAGTGGAGGTTAGAGATATAAGGGGCAGTAGAGTGGGAGAGAGCCTTGTAAGTGGTGGTGAGGAGTTTAAAAAGAATTCTGTAGGGGAAGGGGAGCCAGTGTAGGGCAAGGCAGAGAGGGGAGGCAGAGGAGGAGCGGCGTGAGAGGTAGATGAGTCTTGCGGCTGCATTGAGCATAGAGCGGAGGGGGGAGAGACAGGAGTGGGGGAGGCCGGTGGGGAGGAGGTTGCAGTAATCCAGGCGGGAGATGATGAGTGCGTGTATGATGGTTTTGGTGGCCTCCTGAGAGAGAAAGGGACGGATGCGGGCGATGTTGCGTATTTGGAAGCAACAGGCTTTGGCAAGAGAATGAATGGGGGGGGGCAAAAGAGAGAGATGAGTCAAGGGTGACACCCAAGCAGCGGAGTTGGGTGACAGAGGAGATGGTGGTGTTGTTAACTACAATGGAGAGGTCATGGTGGGATGGGAGGCTGGGAGGAGGAAAGACAATGAGTTCAGTTTTGGAAATGTTGATTTTGAGAAAGCGCTCCGACATCCAGGAGGAGATGGCGGAGAGGCAGTCAGATACCTGAGCGAGGAGGGTGAAGGAAAGATCAGGTGAAGAGATGTAAAGTTGAATGTCATCAGCATAAAGGTGATACTGAAGGCCAAAGGAGGAGATGAGAGCACCAAGGGAGGAAGTATAGAGCGAAAAGAGTAGAGGGCTGAGAACGGAGCCCTGTGGGACTCCTACAGCGAGAGGGTAGGGGGAGGAGGAAGAACCAGACATGGATACAGAGAAGGAGCGGTTAGCGAGGTATGAGGTGAACCAGGCGTGGACAGAACCAGAGAGGCCGAGGGAGAGAAGAGTTTGCAGCAGGAGGGGGTGATCCACGGTGTCAAAGGCTGCGGAAAGGTCAAGGAGGATGAGTAGGGAGAAATGACCCTTGGATTTGGCCGATAGGAGATCATTAGTAGCCTTGGCCAGGGCAGTTTCGGTAGAGTGGAGGAGGCGGTAGCCGGATTGGAGAGGGTCAAGGAGGGAATTGTCCGAGAGGTGCCTGGTTAGGCGGCTGCAGACAATTCACTCAAGTAATTTTGAGGCATAGGGAAAAAGAGAGATAGGGCGATAGTTGGCAAGAGATGTGGGGGTCGAGATTGGGTTTCTTGAGGATAGGAGAGATGAGAGCATGTTTAAATGAGAGGGGTACTACACCAGAGGAGAGTGATAGGTTGAAAAGGTGTGCGAGGTAAGAGCAGGCAGTGGGAGAAAGAGAGCGAAGGAGGTGAGAGGGGATGGGATCGAGAGGGCAGGCAGGTAGAGGAGATCTTGCGAGAGTTCACTCGCGAGATCTCCTCAGTAATCAGATTACTGAGCGCCGGGGACGGAGGACTACAGTGACAGTGCTCAGCAGCATTGATCGGGCTGGGGGCGCCCCCGTCCTCGGACCGATCAATAATGCTGCTGAGGACTTTGAAGGGCCCCCTGGATGCCCAAGGCCCCTGGGCTATAGCCCAGTTAGACCTCGGGTTAATCCGGCCCTGGTGGAGGGAGTTGGTCGAAGTGGGGCTTTGTGACGTATGAAGTAGGCGCACCATGACACTTAGATTTGCATATCATTGCAAAAACAAGACTTTCACTTCTGGCTTGTAGAGGCGTCTCTCTAATGTAGAGAATAGTCACGCACCTTGACTTGTGCATCTGCACAGCGAATATATTTCTACCCATCAACATGCTTCTTAGATAAAGTTCACGGTGGTTAAACAAGCCTGTTGCTGGGAGAGGAGAAGCAAAGCTTCCTCTTCTTGTCCACCCAGGCAGCCCAAAGAGAAAGTAAATTAGATGAAGTAAAGGCTCCTTCTGGAATACCCCTTTTATAGACACTAGTAATGAGCTCCAGGTATTCTACACAACGGGCCAGACATGACAACATCTCAGCAGCAGCTGCTAGCTGTCAGAAAACTTGTTGACCTGTCAGCAGCAGCAGGCTGGCCTGGGGGGCAGGGGGGATCTGCCCCCCAGGCCGGTCCCAATGTGGGCTACCTTGGGCTGGGTCACTGGGCCACCTGCATATTTTTTCCTTTAAAATGTTCTTAATAGGCTGCTATGTCAAGTCTTGCCCCCCCAGGCTAAAATTTGCCAGCCCTCTACTACCTGTCAGCCATCTTGTTTAACTGTCTGCCATCTTGTGATGGTCAGCAATCCACAGTTTCTGCATGTCCTTGCCATTATCTGCACTGGCTCCAGCAGGTTAGCACAGGATTTGCAGGGTCACTCAGTCCCTTACATCTGTTTGGAGGAAAAACTGATCCACAGTATGAGAAAGGAGATATAATTTCTGTTTTTCAGTTTACATTATAACTTTGTATATAATGGAGACACAATAAAAGCTCATTTAATTAATCATTTAACAAGGGATTTCTGTGAAAATGCAAATTTTGTATGAAAAATAATACAAGAACATACATATATTTTGAACCACAAAACATTCTACCACACACAATATATTTGTGTGTTTGTTTGCAATTACTAACCTTGTGTTTAAGTCTGCTTGCTAATATTACTCAGTGTTAATTAACATATTTTATCTCAACTTAATTACTTATTTTGTAACTCTAAATGGACCATTTTGCTGTTACAAGATATAATTATAACATACTCACCAGCTATTAATGTGAAAGACTCCATCAGCCATACTATTTAAAAGGAGATACTAATAGGCTAGGCAGGCATGGCAACCATGGTATTACAGACTATAGAAATGACTGCCAGTATCGTCATACCCCAGGGACACATCGGTATTAGGGTGAATATCCAGGGTGCATAGAAGTAGAAACACGATGGTGAGACAGCTTCCTGCTGCCAATCAGCTTCCACCCTGAGTAATGCCGCAGCCAAGGCTCATTTTTCTGTGTAATAAATGAGCTCCAAATGTCTGAATTTAGTAGTGTAAAACATCTTCCCACTAAAAATCTGAGTTATGACCAGCCCGGGGCCAGCCATAAAATCCAGCCCATTTAAGCTGTGAAAAATCCAGTGAACATGAAGGACACATCTCAATATTTTTTCAGTCAATTCTCTTTCTTGTAATTGAAATATCAGAGATGCACATCCACCGTGTTATTGCTATGCATTAGATCTACACTGGTTACAACCTCTACACAATGCCGGTTCCACCGACATACTTCCCTTATTGCAGCCGTGATCAAGGCAAGTTCTGCATGCCATCTGTGTGCCTGTATCAGTGTACTGACACAGAAGGAGGACAGTGATTAGACAGAGGGGACTGGGCAACTCTCCCAACAACCATCAAGTCTGACATAAACTACATTTTACTGCTCTCGCGATGAACACTTACCGCTATGTTAGATTGTATAGGGGATCATTAATAGAATTTCTCTAATGTGATAGCTGTTTGATTTCATTCCTACCTGTCCAAGACAAGTTAACTTTACCCCAATACACTTGTTTTGTATATGAGATCTGTGTCTTCCTTTGCAACTGGAAGCTGAGGGCAATAGTGTACATCAATAGAAATCTCTGCACGACTTAGCTACTGCTGACCAGCCACATCTTTAGCTGAGTTCAAGTGAAAAAGGGCCAGCCTTCTCTCCTAAGTGTAGTGATGCATGGACCTCCCAGTAGAAGCGCTCAGATACTACCTGAACTCTGCTACCGGGCTTCAAAGTTATTATTGGATGATAGCAGCTCTCCTCCCTGAACGCCGGCAGCTCTATTAAGTGGAGTACAGGAACGTGAATGCACTCAGTCTGTGATAGGGTTCAGTTTCTTTCCTGCAATGATCTCAGACTGGCTACTAGAGTTCCGTGGTTCATACTAGCAAAAGGCAATGAACTCCTATGTACAATAGACTCTAGACAATGGGCTCTGTAATGTATATTATCCACCGGGCTTTGGGCTCAGTATTGTATACTATCTACTAAGCAATGGTCTCTATATTGTATTCTAACCACAGACAATGGGCCCTCAACCACCTGTCCTTATATGTCTTTGGATGTAAGACAACTAAGACTGGTAATTTGAACAGGTTTTTATGAAATTGCTTATATGGCTACAGCAACATCCCTTCATGATGTGACGTCTTCTATCACTAATGTACTCAGTAAACAGTTTGTTGTTGGTAAAATGTTTCTTCAGTATGTACCCCTACCATGGTAGTATTTCCAACCCTACCTAGCCACAGAAAACCACACGCTGGTGCTGAATACCAGGGTTAGAGTGCAAGGTCTACGTTGCCCCAGAGGTACACGTGCTACAAAGACCTGGGATGGACTAACCTAGCAGCTGCACAAGGGGGCACATTCAGACCTTCCTACTCTCTAGGACACCTTCCCTGTACAATCTGCTATCATCTCCATCGATGAGCTGGAACAGTAAGTATGGAGTTCTTGGAGATGGTTATTATAGGCTGCACTATGACAACTGGGCAGCAGCCTTCTAACCAACTGACCCTTCCAACTCCTGAGTCTGAGTGTCCAACCTCATCATACATATCATACATATATCTACATAAAGAGACCTGGTCCATGTTTAATAATGATGTCCCATGTGATGCCAATTGTTGGTGCGCTGTATATTTGTGTGGAATCGTGTCAGGTATAGCAGGACCAATATGTGGTTTTGTGGCTTAGTGTGACAATGCCACTTTATCAATAGGGTCCTTCACTTCTCTTGTTCTGTATGATGGTTGTGATTTGTAACTTGTCTCCACTGCACAGTACTACTTCCAGTGTGTATAGTAGATGCAAATGTCAGTGTTTGTTGAAGGTGAATAATTAAAATACCACAAGTATTTCCAGACATCATGTCACACTGAGGTATTTATACTGCACATAACGCGTAGATTATAACTGCCAATGTTCAACAATAATTATTTTTGTATTCTGTTTAAAAGCAAAAAATGTAGTTTACTGTTAGTCTTCCTTTATAATCAGGTAGTTAATTACTATAGGCTGCACCATTATACTTCTTATCTTAAGCACAGAATCGGTACTATTTTATTACAAGCAATGGCACATAGATGTAGTGGGTCGGAGTTTTGGAATCATTAAGTAACAGCGCACCCATGGAGAGATCTCAGCACAATCTTACTGAGACCACTGGACCTCCTCCCAGACAACACACAACAGAGTTCCCATCAGTCACTTAATCATGCATTTTGTCCCAGAAAATTCAGTTTATAATCATTTATTATATTATATTCATTGGAGTCAGGGTTTAAGTTGGATTTAGGTGTTTCTGGAGTGGTTATGTCACGTTGCTCTGTCTAACACCTGGATCCTGCCGATGCGGTGGGACACTTTCAGTTCGAGAGCAGTTACTTCGTATTACTTCTTCAGCGGAGACTGGGTAACTGGGGGCACCTATATTGTTTGTGATCCAGCATTAGGACACGTTCAATATATCAGACATGAATGGTTCTTTCTCACTTGTTTATTCTGAATGTTTCATGTCACTTTACCGATCTCCCGAATTATATCCAGCCAACGCTCATCTATTAAAACTTTTAAAATCTGCAACACCGATCCCTTCAGGCCACAGGCAGGTTTTTTTTCCTTCTCGTCTTTTTACGTATAATGTTGTAGATTTGCTAAATGAGCCATTTTTTTGTTATGTGTAATGGAAATTACACAGAGACACAGAACCTAAGTCCTTTAATTATAAAAAGACAATTATATCACTTGCCTGCAGAGTGAGAGCCGGATATTCCTGCAGCAGGGCATAGGTTAAATATTGGATTCAATTTATCATTTTTGGCAGAGATGACCAAAAGAAGAAAGTGAGAGGGGAAAAATCATAATAAAACCCCCGTGGAATCGATGAAGTGCTGTAAGCTATGCAGTATTGATTTGTTTTTTTCCTTCTGAATCCAGACAGATTGTTTAGCAGAAGAGAGATTTTTTTGACACACTAATTGACTGGGGCACATTCAGCACAGCAGCCCTGCAAATATTCTACAACAGGTTAAGGAAACGCCTGGCTCTCCATAGCCATTGTGAACTACAAGTCCAAGCAAAGCATATAGTAGCTAGAGAATCAAAAGTTGTCTATGTTCTTATGTATCTGTACAAAAGTATCTCTCTTATTTAGACCTATGCAAGTTATAATGTGAGGAGGGAAGTACCAGGCAGAGGAAGAACAGTACATCTATAGAGGTCGCTCAGTGCTCTGACATCAGTGCTCTGTGACAAGATCTGTAAGGTTAGATACATACTCTGTGATATCAGTGGTCTGTGACAAGATCTGTAAGGTTAGATACACATTCTGTGACGACAGTGCTCTGTTACAAGATCTGTAAGGTTAGATACACATTCTGTGATATCAGTGCTCTGTGACAAGATCTGTAAGGTTAGATACACATTCTGTGACGACAGTGCTCTGTTACAAGATCTGTAAGGTTAGATACACATTCTGTGATATCAGTGCTCTGTGACAAGATCTGTAAGGTTAGATACACATTCTGTGACGACAGTGCTCTGTTACAAGATCTTTATGGTTAGATACACATTCTGTGACGACAGTGCTCTGTTACAAGATCTGTAAGGTTAGATACACATTCTGTGATATCAGTGCTCTGTGACAAGATCTGTAAGGTTAGATACACATTCTGTGACGACAGTGCTCTGTTACAAGATATGTAAGGTTAGATACACATTCTGGGACATCAGTGCTCTGTGATCAGATCAGTAAAGTTAGATACACATTCTGTGACATCAGTGCTCTGTGATCAGATCAGTAAAGTTAGATACACATTCTGGGACATCAGTGCTCTGTGATCAGATCAGTAAAGTTAGATACACATTCTGGGACATCAATCCTTTGACTGTCAAGCTGCAATATGACTGTTGATCATTTGGACCGACACAATGGGCCTAATTCCTGGAAAGGAAAGCAAAAAAAGGAGTAACTTTTGAACTGTGCAAAACCACGTTGCATTGGAGGGGGAGGTAAATTTAATATGTTGGAACAGATTTATAGTTGAGGTGGTGCATGTCCTAGATTAACGTTAAATTTCAGTGTGCAAATAAAGCTATCAAGTATGTGTGTGATACATGAAAAAACAGCCAGTATTTACCTTATGTGCAAAACAATAAACTAATCTGCAGCCCTTGTATTGTAACATGGTTTGTCCAGGCAGGAGAAAACTTACTCAATTTTTTGCCTTACTTGCCTTAATTAATCAGGCCCTAAGATTGTAATGATTATTCTCATCTACAAATGTACATTTCTTTGCTGAAGAATTGCAATGTGAGATTAATGAAGTCTGTTTGTCAAAGGGAATAAATTATGTTTCCGCCTGTGATAGGGCTTTGTCATATATACAGTACATCAAGGGGGTAGAGTAGGGCAGCAGGATATACGCCTGGTTAGTCATCCTCATCAGCGAGTATGTGCACCCGCCCTTTATCAGGTGCAAAAGATACTCTTCCTAACAGGCGTATATCCATGTTTGTGCAGGTTGGCATGAGCTGCAATTGCAGAAACACCTTTACTGTGCTCGGCCAATGATGATGGCACAGCGTCTTTTTATGTACAATAGACATTAATAACCTCATAATACATGTTTTTCATGGGAAAAAATAAAAAAAGTAACTTTTTTTAATGTTTTGTCATTAATTACTATAGTATTAACATTAGGTGACATTAATTGAATGTTTTTTTTCCCTCTGTTCATTCTTTATGTGAGTTTATTTTGTACATATGTATGGGACGTTTCCTGCAGTGTATTGTCTGTTAGAGCAGAGCGCACCTAGACATGTATTCCTCATCACCAGTATCTTCACATCCGCTCCTTGTTGAATACGGACATAAACCCGTTTCAAGCGTGTTTTTAAAAAAACACACATTACGTCTGTTCTGCGTGCCTTAAAGAGTCAGGACCATAATCTACAACCAGAGTATTGCAGTGTGATTTAAATGGTAGCCAACAGATTCAAAAAGAAGCTTCAATATCAGACACTGTCTCAAGTAACGTGTATATCATCAGATTCATGGAACCTCGGGGCAGTTAGGACAGTTCGGAGCCATAAGGTTGAAGCTAATCCTTAGTCAGAGCACAGCGCTGAGAACACCACAGTCCAAATGATGAGTATCCAGAAGGAGGCTAACAGGAACCGCTACAGCAACAATGGGTCACAAGTCAGTAATTGGAGCCCTGGCACCCCATAATAATGACTATCCTGTCGAGGACCTACCATCTCATGGGGAGAATGCCAGTGGTACGTCCCCAGAGTTTCTAAAACACTGCTGTGTGCACAAATAAGATGTTGTCTGTTTCTAATGTTTTACCATTGTCAAAGGTTGTTGTTGGAGATGGGCTGCTATATGGGGGTCACCTGCACCATGGGCTGGCATTCCCTCTAAGGACTGATCCACTCCCACTGCCGGCAGCCCATCAATGCTGGTGCTTGAAGTTATACAAGAGTCGGCAGGACTTGCTGAGACTTGTAGCTTCACAAATGTACTTAATGATTTTCTGGGTGGCACCCATCATCCAGTGCTATTCAGGGTGACCACATGTGAGGATATGGGGCTTTTATATCACTTAAGCAGACGACAGATGAAGATACAACTGTACTTTATTAAGTAACAATGTATGACAATCGCATGAGAATGGTCTTTTACAGGGGCTGTTCTCTTTACCAGGTGTCTAACAATAGTCCAGCAAGTGACAAGGCAAAGTCCCAGGATGGTAGCACGATAGTAAAGCCACAAAATATGGCCAAATCCCAGACAAAATTAATTCACTGCTGTACCCGGGTGTTGATATTCCTCAAATCAGAGTATGACCTCTTCAATACGTTTCTCCAAACTGGATTTGTGGGCTTTAGAGACAAATCTTCAAACTTCTAGACTCACCACCAGATCACACACACACACTGACACAAACTGACTCCTCCATGCTTTCTCCTGCACATTTTTACAAGCACAGAAATAGCCTTGTTCTATTTGAGTAATCCAACACTTCTTTACATACTTTTACTATGCAGATGTGTATTTGGATAAAAGGATTACATTTGTGCCATATACTGTCTGTTCTATACGCAGCACAACACAATACCCTCTTGGTTTTCAATACAGTTTGTTATTCAGTTGCTATCAGTATCTCCTGTGCTTCTGTATACTGTGCACACAATAGCCAGGCTGCTGACTACACAACAGAATGTTATTAAGGCCTGGCTGAATAATTGTATTAGGACATAAGGCTACTGCAAACACAATCTTAAAATATTATCCTAATTGTAACAGTATGCATAACCTTGCTGCGAATTATGCCCCTTTTACCATCTAAGTTAAGGCATTACCCAGTCTGCCATTTATACAGAACAGATATTGAATACATTTTGCCAATTTGTTACATGTCATCCACCTGGCTTAATTTAAACATTACATCTCAAAATACCATAATTCACAGCTAACATCACAACATATGAAATATGACAGACACACAATGCATGATAATGAAGTGTAAACCTTGTGACAGCAGCATCCGCGTATTTTAATGATTACATATATATGGAGCGCTGCGCAAGCCTTACACAGCATTGTGTTCATAGCAGTTGTATATGATTTCTAATATTGTGTCCTGAGCAGGCCCGGCGCTCCCATTAGGCAAGGTTAGGCAGTTGCCTAGGGCACCGGGCTCTGGAGGGCGCAACAGAATAATGAAAATTACTTTAAAACTGCGCGGCGACCGCTGACCATACCTTTCACGGCCGCCGCACAGCATTCAGATAAATCCACGGGGAGGGGGGAAGAGGCTATTGCTCACCACCGCCGGCTCTCTGCTCCGTCTCCTCCCCTCCACTCACTGACACTGTCGGGCTGTGATGATGATGTCACGCCCGACAGTGTCAGTGAGTGGAGAGGAGGAGACGGAGCAGAGAGGCGGAGGTGTTGAGGCAAGATAAGGAAAGACGTGGGGAGGAGGGAGGAGGGCGCCGATTTTCAAAGTGTTCCTGCGGTGGGGGAAGGGGCGTCAATTTTGGCGGGGGGGGGGGGGGGGGGCGCCGATTTTGACAAAGCGCCTAGGGCGCCATGGACCCTAGCACCGGCCTTGGTCCTGAGCATCCTCACATCGCACATTTTTTGAGGGCCTGATTCACTAGACATCCCACCTGGGCTTTCGTGAACTGTGTGTGAAAAGGTTAATGAAAACAATACCACCTGGTCTGTCTAAAAATGACTAAAATCCCTCAAAATGATATCCTATTCTTACTATTAAACACAAAGTCCTGTCACCACTAAGATTTAATTCAAGAGCTGACACTCTTTGGAAGTCTTCAGTTTCCGGTGACTGATTGCAAAATTCAATAACAACCAAATTTAATAAGAGTTAGGTAAACAATTCCTTGCACGCATGTAGCATTATAAAATCAAGGTTATCAGATACATGAATTCTTTAAGAACACAAAAGCAGAACGTCATTAAATGAGACAAAAGTCACAATGCTCACTGAATAAAATTGGTGATAACAAAATGATATAAAGAAATATAAATGCAAACAGTTTTTTTTTAAATAAAACAGAAATAAAACACAGAAGCTGAAGAATTACACTCACATACTCTTTTGTTTAATCTGCCACCTGGGTTCCAGAAACATATTACAACTCTCTTCTGGAAAATATCAGAGATATGGCATTAATCCAACTATACATAGTGGCCCTGCTTCATTAAGGCATACAAAGCGAACATAAATTGTGCTCTTTTTTAAAACACATATAAAACAGGCATACACTTCCGTATTCACCTGGGAGAGGATCGAAAGAGACCTCTGTTGATGAATTCGGGCCTAGCTGCACTCTGCTCTAATAGACAATACACCCTAGGATACATCCAATACATATCTGGAATAGAAAGTTCCAAAATAATGAACAAAAAGAGAAACAAAATAATATTACCTATAAATGAATCACAAACATTAATAAATTTGGTATGCCCTTAATGTACATTGACTAGGTGCATACACCCGTTACCCTCCACATTCCGCCACAGAAATTATAGGCAATAGGACGGGTCCTTTGCATTCAAAGATGAATTGGCTGTTGCTGCGTTCACTGGCAAATCGTCCAGTTCTTAGTATGCGCAGAGCGATTTTACGTAAAATACGGCAGGTATCAGTAATTATGTTCCTTTACGAATCAGGCCCTGTATGATTTTCTGCACATGCATATGAAATACGTATGTTATATGGATTCCTTAGGGAGATCCATTATCCCTACAGGTTCTGTCGTTGGCACATTTCTTCTGGATCGTTTCAGTGGTTACAAATTTATACAGAGGTCTTCTCAAACATGTATTATAGAAACTATTGCTGCAATCCATTATTTTCCATAAGCATTATACACTGAACTTGGAGTTACCCCAAATATGGTTCTTCCTAGCCAAAGGAATGTATTAGGATCTGTGGACTCTTAAATGGGCAATAAATAAAAGGATGACTGCCCGTCTGTGGCCCCAATCATCTCTGAATAAATAAATCCAGGTGACATATTTCAGGCCTCTTGTAAGGCCAGGGGGGGGGGGGGGGGGGTCTGAACTGAGATAAATACTAGAACCCAATAATCGTGACGTTCACCTATAGGAACCCCCTTTCCGTAGCTCTATAGATTTTTATCGGTACTCAGCTTCCTCCAGGACTCAAGCACATATTACTAGTATCTTATCTACAGTGTCACCATATGGCATACCCCCAACCATCCTAATATGAGGGTTCTGTCCCGCCATGCTGATAGGGGCAGCATTGCCCTGCGGGGAGGTTGATTTGGGAGGCACATTTCATTCACTGCTACTCTGCATGCCAGAGCAGCGGTGGACTGGTGCATATGACAATGAAGGTGTTTGGAGGAGTGTACAGGGCATCCTCGCACTTTAAAAGCGCTAAGCTAGCTCTTGAAGGTGTGGCCATGCCCCCATTATGACATAGCCATTCCCCCTATTGTGACATGGCCACACCCCTTACCCGATGCCAGATTCCCAAATGTTGAGACGTATGCTATGTCACAACAGAAGTATAATATGGAGACACAATAGACTTGATAATAATAATTCACTCACGATTAGTCATCCAGATGTCCAGATAGCAATGATTTTGGCAGGGGTTATGAGTCAATGACACCAGATACAACACAGTATAAAGCAAGATCTGACCCAAAACACCATGTTCAGTAAAATGACAGCTATGCAGTATGGTCTCAGTGTTAAGTGCCGCCCCAGTCATATAATATTTTTAAATCCAATCACAGTAAATGGCAGTCATGTAGCATCATTGAATCCAAAATGCAGTGTTAGGTTAAGTTCTAGACATATAGCATAATCCAATCCAGAACATAAGGTCACGAATCAGATAGTTAACTTATCTTAGCTGGAGATCTCTGGAGCAAACCTATAACCAGCACTGGTGCTTGTGAGAAGCAGGCATAGAAGGCCAATTGCACGAGTTACTTCTGGAGAATGATATGAACTGTCCCTCGGCCGGAACAGACACAGATCAGAACACAGCATCACTTCTGGTGGGAGTATGTACTGCACCAGGATTAAGAAACACCAGGATTCCTGACACATAAAAATGTAATATCTACTTGTTTGCATACACAAAGTGATTTACTAGAAACCATGTTATCTAAAGCAGATTTTAGTTTTGATTATGACCACATTACTATATAAATTGTCCTAAATAGGCTATAATCATGTTAGATTTACGTCCCATGTTGACCAGGCTGGGTCTCTCTGTTATAGTAGCACCAGCCCCGCCTGACTGGTGCTGGGTACTACTCTAGCATTCAGACCCTCGTTGTCCCTCTGGGCAGCACGGTGGCTCAGTGGTTTGAGACACAATAGACTTGATAATAATAATTCACTCACGATTAGTCATCCAGATAGCAATGATTTTGCCAAGGGTTATGAGTCAATGACACCAGATACAACACAGTATAAAGCAAGATCTGACCCAAACACCATGTTCAGTAAAATGACAGTTATGCAGCATGGTCAGCACAGTGGCCTAGTGGTTAGCACTTCTGCCTCACAGCACTCGGGTCATTAGTTCAATTCCTGACCATGGCCTTATATGTGTGAAGTTTGTATGTTCTATCCGTGTTTGCGTGGGTTTCCTCCGGGTGCTCCGGTTTCCTCCCACACCAAAAACTTACTAGTAGGTTAATGGGCTGCTATCAAAATTGACCCTAGTCTCGCTTTGTCTGTCTGGCTGTGTATGTATGTTAGGGAATTTAGACTGTAAGCTCCAATGGGGCAGGGACTGATGTGAGTGAGTTCGCTGTACAGCGCTTTGGAATTAGTGGCGCTATATAAATAAATGGTAATGATGATGATGATGCTTTAGTACTTTTCAGCCTGGGCAATAACACAGGTACTGATTCCGGAGTACACATATATCTGTAGATTCTGCCTTCTCTAAATAGGAGGAGTGCTACACTCACACCTACTGTACATGCCCCTGATCCTCCTCTCCAGATGTAGACAGCAAGAGTTCTGTCCAATTCTAAATAAGCACGCACAATATAGAAAATAATATATTTATGCGCTGCAAAAGGGCTCAACTCTCAATCAGTCCCTCGATGTTTTCTACTGTAATGGTTAAATATTAAACATAAACTTATGCTTTCTTTTTTAGCAATGTTTATACACTAAGAATATGCTGGTTGTTGTCAATATTATTTTTCGTATAGCAAGCATTGTGTGCTATCATATGCCTGTAGATAGTTACTTTGAGTTTTTTACATTGCATTTTCATTTTGATAGAGCCTATTTTGACCTCTTTGCAACAGATCTTGACATGTGCTTATTATTTTTGTCTTGATTTTTCTGTAATAACATCAACAGGTGAATCAATTGGGCGTAATTAGTGTTCACTGGTCACCGACAAGGGCCTTGGTGTACCGCCACATTTCTTAATTGGGTGGAGGAGCTAGATGATAATGTTCTGAGTAAACAGATCTGTTCTGGTAACCAAGAAAAAATATTTACTACACCATATAAGATATATTTATTGGGCTTTAGCACGCCTGTAGGTCAATGGGTAGAGGGACACTTTGTTTTCCACAAATTCAGTGTCACACACAAATTAAATGTAAAATAAAAGTTATACATAAGAAAACAAGAATTAAGCAAATTGCTTTATTGGCAACACTAATGAAGAGGCAAGATAAATTTGTTAGCATTAGATGCGGAGAGAGCGTTGCCTGTAATTGCACTGTGTATTTTTATACTGGCACAGTAATTAGTAATTACTGTAGGCTTGTGTTTCAGCAAGCAATGGGTCTGCTTTTTGAGACCTTTAATAACTATCGCTAAGCCATTTCACTGCAAAAATGGCACAGACGTCAGACCCTTTTGAAAACAAATGGGGGTGGCACTGGTTTTGTCTTGTGATGGGATTGGTACAGAAGAAAAAAATCCCCCATCTGCTCTAATAACACTAAAATTATGTTTCTGAGATGTTTGTAAAATCTATTCCTGGGTTTGAGAAGAGCAAACACCTGCCTCTCCATTACATTGGGTGAATTACTTCATTTCTGAGCAATAGTTCTCGTTTCCTGGTGAATCAGGACTGAGATTTAAGGAGTCTGCTGCCAGCTTCCTTCGATCTATAATAAACATCTATATTTTAGAGCCCCCAATCTGGTAGCTGCAGACTGGTGCAAATCAGGCCTCAGAAATTATTAAAGAGACAGAAATGAAGTGTACAGTTTGAGAGACTGGTGGAGATAAAAATCCTTGTTCATTATCACGTTCCTGCGGGAAGGTATTAGGAAACTAGTATAAAAAGCCGATAGATGAATGTTTGGAATGGTGTTTAGATGATAATGATGGGAAACAGAGCTGATTAAGAATCATTTAGGGGGAAATTTACTAAGCAGTCATTTTTATGGCGGTTTGCAAATAAAAACACATCGCCAAAGAGCTCCTGCTGCATTGACTGTCTAGTGATTTGGGGGTGGTGAAAACTGAAACTGCCGGCGATGTGTGGCAATCTGCAAACACCTAAACTGCATGCGGTTTAGCCAAAACCGCAGGAAAAAGCTGTCTTGTTTAAACATTGCTCTTATAGGCAAAATAGCTCAGATCGCATGCGGCCATCTGACCATTCAGAATATAAGAGGAGACACAATAGACTTATTAATTATAACAGCATTTATTAATTATTGATTAAAGGGGCAAAATTGAATAATTATGTTATGGGGTAAAATTAATATATGATTATATTAATAGGGATTTATTATGTTATGGTTATATAATTATAAATGCTGTAATATTATTTGATTGATAATAATTTATGATAGGGTAACACTTACTATTTCGTGATGGGGGCACCATTTATTGTGCACATCTGTTGGAGTATGCCCATGTGCGCTTTGAAAACCATCATTTTTATGGCGGTTTCCAAACTGCACATAAATCGCCTAAAAAGATGCGGTTTTGCAAAGCAGCACTTTAGTAAATTTACCCCTTGGACTACATTATGGAGGTGTCATTGTAGACATTTGGGGACAGTTAGAAAATCATTGCCAGAAGTTGGAGATTTCTGGAGCAGAGAATCACAATGTCCCAGGAGTGATGTTGGAGCTAGACCACCATACCCATGGTAAGTATTGTATTCACAAAGCGCTAATTATTCATCACAATCTGGTTTAGTGGGTCCATGATAACTGACATTTCCATCTCCCCACTCCATGTGGTCCTTTATTTCTCTATAAACACTCTATAGCTGTAAAGATGTCAACTTTCTCTTCTGCGTACAGCTCTCGTATGTCTTGTAAAACTCGTTTCCTCATCATCTCAGGATATGTGACATTCCTTTTATTTCATGTCTCTAGGTCTATATTCGATATTAACTCTTGCTGTGAATTTTTGGACCTTGCCATAACATTGGTTCACCTGGAACTGTTTGTGCCATGTATATAAATGTGTCACATCTCCATACTGAGCGCCCCCAATTCTGTCTGTATGCAACTCCCTTTCCGTCCCGATTTGAAATCTAGACACTTGGGGATGCAGGAAAGCATTCTGATTGGTGCAGGATTAGGATCTAGGCCATCCCTGGATGGACCAGCAGGACTGGCTCAATGGGCATATTACTGCACCTCTGCACAGATTGACACACGGTGACATCATGTTTTGTATGATTAAGGCACAAAATAACAGCAGACAATTTTAAAACGTGAGCCTCTAGATCAGTGACGCAACAGGCGACCATGGGGCCACGTGTGGCCCTCTGAGCCCTCACCTGTGGCCCCAAGCTCCTTCCTGCTTTATTGTCAGGTTTGTATTGTAGCTCATAAGATTTGTTTAGAAAACAACTGATGACGTGTTGGTACATACAGGTGTCACTTTCTTTGATGAAATGCATTGTTATAATGTAACGTGCTGCCCTATTGAAGAGCCTAAAGTTCATAAGGTGACCTATCACTGCACTAGAGGATGTACTTTACTGAGCAGAGTCCATTCCAGTGGCTAGTGTACAAAGCAGACCCTAAGCTGGTCACAAATATATATATATATATATATATATATATATATATATATATATATATATATATATATGGAAAGTATAGAAATCAGAGCCTATTCCAGGGGCCAATAAACAAAAGCCAGTTCTAATGTCTGGTATACAAAGCAGATTTGATTCTGGTGTGAAGTGCAGGTTAGCAGTATACACAACATAATACCTTCTAGTGGAAAGTATACAAACTATCCTTCCATTCTGGCAACTAGTATTCAGCTGGCTATTTATTATTGATCAATGTACAGCACTGTGCAATATGCCAGCACTTTATAAATAAAGCATAATAATAATAATAACTAATGTACAGCACCTATCACTGTAACTGGCTGCTAGAGGCCGCTATATCAACAAAGTCTGAGATGCATGACACCCAATGCAGTGCAATACTGTGCTGGGGGCTTGGTATTTTGGACTCTTCACTAAAGGGAAAGGGCCCCATGCCTCCCCTTCCCCCAGGAGCCAGAAGGACCCCACTGAGGGAAACAAGAGATC
Organism: Mixophyes fleayi; assembly: GCF_038048845.1. NCBI lineage: Eukaryota > Metazoa > Chordata > Amphibia > Anura > Limnodynastidae > Mixophyes > Mixophyes fleayi. The sequence goes on along the minus strand of NC_134412.1, from coordinate 96,355,159 downwards.
TTTAGGCTCTCCTTCAGCGAAGCTAAGGAGAGCCCGTTTACATCTTCAGGACCACATCTGTCACAAGGCTCGGGCGGCCCAGTTTACCCTGAGGTTGGACGAAGCTTCCCCAGGGGACTGGTTCTTTATGTCTCCCTAGATGGAGGAAGCCTCAGATGTCTTGGGGAGAGGGTCACCCATAAGGGTCTATACCCAAAACCCTCAAAAACAGGCAGGACATAAAAAACAAACAAAACGTGGAAAGGGTGTGGAATAAGGCAATTATCCTTGTACCCGGCCAAAAGTCTAGGGCAAAGGAAAGTGGTGCTGCTCAAAAATCAAGTGCATAGTGCTAAGTGCCTTAATCTGTGCACCGGTAGTAGTGTCATCATGTGCATTTTTGGGCAACACCAGGGACATATAGCACCTCAGGCTTCAAGCAACTGTCCTCTTGGCCAGAGGACCAGGTGACGGCCTATCGCCTACAGGGGGCGCCCTTAAGCCCCACTGCGTACATAAGCATCTATATCTGATGTTAGCCATACGGCTGAGAAGCAGTGTTATATACTGCTCGTTAGTGATAGTATCCGATGCCTCCTCTAATAACAAAAGAGCTGCTCAAACCAAGTCTGGGGTTGGTGCCTGGGCTATTGTCCTTTCCAAATACTGGCCTGCACCACACTCAGCCAGACCTGCGCTCTACATGAAGCTGTGAATTTTGAGGAAAAAAGGGAGGAGGTAAAGGAGGAAAATTGGTAGCTAAAACGAGTATTATAACATGAGGGCAGCATTCTTCCATATGCCCAACCGATGTTCAGCTATTACACACTGTATGGAGCCATTATTAAACTGAAGTGTCTGAAAACTAGGAACAAAAGGTTGCAGTAGGACAGACATTGTGGACAAATATGGCAAGGTATAATTCAGTACAGTTTGTCCTGTACTATATTTGGTTCCACTTTTGGAAAATGGTAATGGAAACACAGACCAATGTCATACAAACAGCCATTATAAGGTTACTGAACTGCGGTAAACCCGACAGTTGTATTGTCACACGCACCTGTATTATTCAAAACCTATAGGGTATGTCTTTTTGGGGTTCAGTACTAGTGTAATGCACTCTACACTATATCATAGACATCACACAACACACTACAAAAATGGGTCGATCCTAAACATTTGCTGCATCCCACTATATTAAAATAAAAGAAATAATTCCAGCTGACGCCAGTAAATAGAGTACCAGAATCCCTCTGGGTCAGTGAGAACAGAATCCCGTAATCCCTTTTAAGAATCATCTAGTGTTTTCTCAAAACTGCATTTGCCAGGGCTGTCTCTAAATCTAAGCTGCCCTCTGGGTAGAGAACCGTTTTTCTAGGAAAGAAAATGACTTTATTTGAGATGGGACCACATTGACTAACATCTCCCACAGGCTCTTTGGTACATGGCACTCCATAGAGAAATTACACATCTGCCAAATGTACTTAACTTCTTCATCTCCGGAACACAGTCTCCCTGTCGCTGTGAATGTGTTCCTCTCCTCCACAGAACAGTAACTCGCACCAGATACACATCATCCATCACGCTGCCTTAGTCAGGATGAGATCAACCGCTCGATTTGTCATCATTTTCATTTATAACTGTAGAATAACTGTCAGCACTCGTCATGCATCATCACTGGTGATATAAATGAGTTTGGAAACTTTTTCTATACTTATTTAGCTTTTATTAGATAACAGGATATTCGGGCCAGAAAACTGTATTTATTAGGATGTGTCAAACAGTGTGAAGAGTGAGAAGGTGTGTTCATTACATTATCTCCACAAATGTAAGAATGATTAGTGAATTCTGTAAAATTGTGCAGTAGATTAATAGGTGTTGTGGGACTGGGTACATGAGCAGCCAGGTGAAGGCTGTAGACATGGTGAAATCTACCGCACTCCACTTACTATATAGACTGTGGTACCAACCACCATAAAAATGGCAGTGTGGGGGGAGGCCAGATAACCAGACACGGCTTCTCTCATCTAACTGGGACCAGACGGACTCCTTCATAAGCAATGGCGACGAGACGAGCGGCAGGTGCAGTGGGATAATCATGTGATGATTATTATTATTATTTATATAGCGCCACTAATTCCGCAGCGCTGAACAGAGAACTCATTCACATCATTCCCTGCCCCATTGGAGCTTAGTCTAAATTCCCTTACACACAGACACACACACACACACACATCAATTTTGATAGCAGCCAATTAACCTACCAGTATGTTTTTAGAGTGTGGGAGGAAACCGGAGCACCCGGAGGAAACCAACGCAAACACGGGGAGAACATACAAACTCCGCACAGATAAGACCATGGTCGGGAATCGAACTCATGACCCCAGTTCTGTGAGGCAGAAGTGCTAACCACAGAGCTACCGTGCTGCCAATTATTAAGTAACACCGACCACAAAATCAGCGAAACTGTGGGAAAGCCAAGCCAGGGATTCCTGTACTTTGGTAGAATGCACCCCCCCACCAGTGCTGCAGCGTTTCATCACCCAGCTTTGGGGTGCTGGTTGTTATACACAGCACCGATAGTCAGCATATTAAACAGACAAGAATAATATACAGCCACAATAATCAGGTTACTAGTGAGTCACAAAACAGGATAGACACAACATTTTTTTACTTGCAATGGGGGAAAGTAGCTATAGTACAATGTCAATAAATGAAATCACCAGCAGAAACATACTGAAAAACACAAGAAACGCGTGAGGGGGGGCACAGAGATTACTTTAATGCAATACGTTCAACGTAAGTAGCATTAGATAGAGTCAGACATCAGTGGCAGATTGTTAATTCTCCCCTGGTTATCTTGCTCTGAACAACACCAGAGGTCAGTATAACATACAGAGCATAGAACTACAGCTGGTTAAGTTACTAAATTCAAACACAGTTTGGAGCTTTGGCGACCAAAGCTCGCAGACTGTTTTATTATGTTGGTCCAACCAGGAGCTCTGATCGGATCGGGTCAGACATCCGGTGGGTGGATAGTGATAGTAAGTGTAGTTTAAACATGTTCTTTTCAACAATCAACAGGGTAAAAGACAACAATGGGGCAATGTTAGCAGCTAAGATCCTTACTAGTAAACTATAATAATCCCTCTGATATGATACTGTACAAATGACCATCATATTCTCCACTGTAGATCCCTTTTGTGTTCTCTGATACCTTGGGGACTGGTCTACAATACGTTCTAAGATACAAAGACATTCGTAGTTTTGTTGTGTGGACTTTGGTAGAGCATCTTACAGGAAACCCTGGTACCCCTCACCCATGTACCCCAGTGCCCATCACATCTGCAGCGAAGACAGAACTGACTGGTGCAGATGGCAGTGTTTTATACACCCCTGGAAAATACAAATGTGGAGCTGCTGCTCCTCTGAGCACTGAACCTGGAGCAATTAATGAATTACCTCTACAGAAACTGTAATACACAAGCAACATTAATATACACATAATCACTTGTAAATGACAAAGTACTTACAAGCAGTGCATAGTAATGTAATCACGGTAATAACTCATGTTATGTGAGGAATAACTGATCATCATATAAACATATTTTCTATTGTAGATTTGAAGGATGTTAAAAGTTATCTAAAGTATAATGGTTCTGAGACTTATATCCTCAGTGGTTTGGGAAATTGGCTACAAAGCTCACACTTGTAACTGGGACCAGACGGACTCCTTCATAAGCAATAGCAGCGAGACGAGCGGCAGGTGCAGTGGGATAATCATGTGATGATTATTATTATTATTATCATTTATATAGCGCCACTAATTCCGCAGCGCTGAACAGAGAACTCACTCACATCAGTCCCTGCCCCATTGAAGCTTACAGTCTAAGTTCCCTAACACACACAGACCAGGGTCTATTTGTTAGCAGCCAATTAACCTACCAGTATGTTTTTGGAGTGTGGGAAGAAACTGGAGCACCTGGAGGAAACCCACGCAAACACAGGGAGAACATACAAACTCCTCACAAATAAGACCGTGGTCGGGAATTGAACTCATGACCCCAGTGCTGTAAGGCAGAAGTGCTAACCACTAAGCCATGGTGTGCTTGTCTCAAATTGAAGGTGTATTATATAGTGGACATGGGTCTGTACTGTATACAGGCCCTTTAAGACTATAGTATACAGTATGCTGTAAATTTGGGGCTGTATAATATAACAATCACTGGAGTCATCTAAAGTGCTGGTAGATGATATTTGGGGTGGGGAAGTACGGATGTGAGGGTTTTACACCTTGCTGACTCACAGTACTGGGACCGTGGATTTCAATTCGGATGAAAGATGCTGTTGCAATGGATAAGATTGCAAGCTCCATTGGTGCACGGACAGATGTATACAGTAAATAAAATTCTCTGTAAAGTGATGCATAATATGTACTGTAAAACCCCCCAAAAATAATACCAGCAATAGGGCCGTTGAGCTATACACCTGTGCAATATATACCTAGAATTTACACTATGGAGCCCATACATTTCTCTAATACTAATTTCAATCAAACAACCTAAAGGTAAAATGTGCTCAAACATGCAAAACTTGCTTTAAATGTGACATTTAATTCATATATAGGTAGTTGTGAAATGGAATGGATGAATACACAACAAAACCTTGGAAACAAAGCTGGCATACTGAATGTCATCATTCAACACGTCTACACATCACTGTGCAATCATCTTCCATCCCTACAGAGCTGGGTGCTGGGAGAAGTCACCTCAATGGACCTGAGCCCGGCTGAATGATATGAAGAAATACGATGACTAACCTCTTAGTGTGAGAACATTGCTAGACATCCTTCCTCTCACTGTCACTCACACCCTCAGGCTCTGTCACCTTCCCTGTGAACTCACACAGAACACGCTCGGCTGTCGGAATCAACACGTGTGACATTTGCTGATAATGACACATTTCCCTGGAGTTTAGATTCCTCCTTGATAAGTCTGACCACACATATTAAGATACTGTACTATATTCATAAAACATAATCCAAACTTCAATAGAAGAGTTTATCAAAACTTTATGAAAAGCACTTTAAATAGAAATAACTCTTGGTAGCATGAATAGAAAACATTGTGTGGAACTTAATGCTCTTCACAAATGCTATAGAACAAGTAAGAGGGAATAGGCAAGAACAGTTGTTCCATTAAGAGCTTCTGATACTCAGGGACACAAAGCCACAATGAAGACAATTACAAGTACAAGTGAAGGCAAGTACAAGATCTTAAGCAAAATGTATCAATGTAAATCAAGGGATGATTTCACACAAGCAATGCTCTACAGAGAGTAATATAGTATATTGTGTGCATTAGATCATAGAATATCAGTTGCCAATGAGTTAAATGTCCTTATAATGACATAGGGTCGTAGGCTGAATGTCATGAAACTCTTCCTTTCAAATTAGACAGGGCGGGTTATGTTATCCCTTTCTAAACGCTTGAAATACAAAGTTCTTGAAACAAAATGCCACTGGAAAGCAAGAGGTGCAGGAGGAGACAATGGTCATGTTTTCTGTTACCTGTACACTGTCTGCAGCTCCATTGTACTATTTGTAGGAGGGGGAGGAAAACTGGAAGGAAGGATTTCCCAAATGTGTGAAGTTTATATGATCCCACTGTTACTGAATAGGTTCCCTCCCACACCCCAAAGTCACACTGGTAGTTTAATTGGCTTCTGATGAAATGACCCCAGTGTGTGTCCCTGTGATAGGGAATATAGATTGCAAGCTCCTCCGGGGTAGGGATTGATGTGAACGATGAAATATACTGTTAAATAACGGTTAAGAAATATTTATACTTAATATTGCTTGGCTGATGATTGTATGGTTTTATCTAGGCCTCATGGTAGAATATTAACAGGATACCAAATACTTTGGTCTCTTGTAGCAAATCATATTGGAGACTCTGCCATTTCTCATTCTAGGTCAGTTTAAATAACTTTTCCCCCAAAGCTCATCCTGTGATGAATTACCCGAAATCCAGCTGCCAGAATTACACTGCAATTTCCCGAAAGTCAATTATAACATGGATACATTGGGGCCTAATTATCAAGCCCTAAACCATGCGGGAAAAAATGCTTTTCTCACATGGTTTAGTTGTTTTTAAGTAACTATCTAACAAAAAGCCTAACACAGGGGAGCAAATTACTGCATAATACGGTAGTCCCCATAATACTGAATGGGGACTGCAGTGTGGGCAAATGTATCAAGCTCCGATAAGCTTAGCTTTGGGGAACTTTACCCCGATGGTTACCATTCAATCCTATGGGGAAATCATTTCAGTAAAGGGATCATCGGATCTCCCTACTGCAGGCTTCATGCTTTCCTGTTAATTTACACAAGTGACCTATGTGCATGTGCTACCATGCAGTAAAGACTGGGTCAGAACCACAGTCTTTACTTTAGAAAGAAGTCATCGCAGGTCCAGCCTCCTATTAGATGGCCCTACATGACTTCAGTAGTAAATTGCCACGTTAATTCATTGGTCATCGCTGCGGTGACAGACAATAATTACCGGGACAGGAGTGGGATGAATAATAAATAGGACCCTCTGTTATTGAAGAGCTGGAACGCAGCATGTTTGTTTTTGGCGGATCCTACGACAGGTGTCCTAGCCGTATCCGCCGTGTGGAGGAGGATGGAGCACAGAAGCCGTAGTGCACATATCACGGTGTATTCAGCTCTTAGTAAGTACGGAAGACACATTTACCTTGGGGGTCTATTTATGATTTACTGTTTCTTTTTATCCAGGTAAAACCCCCAAAACTGTAGTTTTTGGAGGATTACGACATTTTAAAGGAACATGCCTAATTACTATTAGAGGATTGCAGCAGATATCAGAGATCAGAGATACCTTGGTCACAGATACAATGCACACAGATTTCTATGGGGACTGCAAAAATGCGCTATTGATCAGCTCCGAGTTGTGGATACCATCTGAATATGGCGTTAGCTGTTCTATCCTACAGGAAGAGCATCGCAGGAGCGGGACCTTCTCCTTTCTAGCTAAACTGATCACAACAGACTATTCACCAGGACAGGCTCCAATCAGATCCACTTTCCCAGCTGAAGAATTTTAACTAATAGGCACGTTAAATTATTCCTTTTCATTGCGATAAGAAATGATAATTAATATTAAAAAAATATGATTATTAATAAATGGACCCTCAATTATGCTGCAACCATAATGCGTCAGGTACAGCTACCAGCGCCTGTAGCAGAACCGCGTAAGTGACAGCAGCTATGAGTGAGGTTACATCCCTTTGTTCTCATTAGACCACTTATTTTTGAGTAGTACTTGAGAAAAAAGTAGATGTTTGTCAAAGTAAAGAAAGTTGATACTGAGCAAATAATATAATGAACGCATAAATAATAATGTTCCCTGTGAAGCTTCTTTCTGTCTGACAAAAATGGATCTGTTTGTTGAGCCCCAGTTTCTAAGAACTTTTGCTCCACAGCATGTTAGTTAAATTAAGGGAATAAACTGCATGTGCTGCAAAATCACTGTGATGTCCCTTCACATCTCAAGCCTTCTGCGCACATAATGAAGGCAGAGATACAAACTTTCTGCTGGTGAAACTGAACAGATTTCTATTTAAAAACAGCCTCCAGGATAAGAGCGTGAATCTCCAAAATTAAGTCTTTAATCGTCGGACAGGTACGGACAAATAAATTACTCTGGCAAAATGTAATAAACGGTAAAGGGAAAATGATGAGGTTAATATAAGCAACATTGATTTAACTAGGATGACATAGAGACATTGTCTGTTTTATAGGTCTTCCAGATGTCTATTAAAGGCTGTGTATTAAGGGTCCGGAGTCTTCTTCATCCGTTGCAGTATTGTCAAGGATTTCCTATTTCACACTTGGCTGATTCAATTTGCTCGCTGGTCTTGGATGCTGGCCGTCCCGTCTTGATGCAGCCATGGAGAACCGGATACTTTCTTTCCATGGGAGGGAGTGAAGCTTCACAAAGTTCTGCTATGTTAAATACCGTTCGATTTGGCAGCAGGTGAAGCTGACCGGCAGAATGTGTCTTCTTGTCCAGAAACATGTTACATAACATCATTAATAATCTATAGCTATAGATGAATAGAACACAGCTATTTAGTACAATGGCTACCAGAACCCCAAGGACTGGAGCACAATTAAGAGGAGAACATCATTAGTCATTTCCTCCTTGAACCTTAGAAGTATCATAGGCAAATACACCGATGGCAACTCTGACTGACCACCGCGGTCACTTCCAGCAGGAGAGGTGAGATATTGTAGCTCATATTGGAACAGTGTCAATCAGGGACTTAATAATCCCTTTATATCTCTGTAAACTCTCAGAAAACACTAGTAGTACTTATTTATCTGCATATTCATTAAGGTGGTTGTTCTCTGACACACTGAACGCTCTCCTGAGATTAAGAAAAGTATCATTCATAGGCTGGCGGCCAAAATATCATAACACATGGTGGAAATCTTATTATGCGCTATTTAAATTTATTACACAGGGCTTTCCTTGGAACAAATTAATTTCCGATGAGGACATCATAGAAAACAGAATAAGAGTTTTCTCCATTACTATTGGTTTATATCTTACTAAGCATTACTGATACAAATGGGCATCTTACCAGGCATATTAGGTGTTACTTGGAATTACCACTGCGATATTAGATTTGCTGGACATTTAGAGGGTAATTTAATCCCCCCCCCCCCAAACAATGCTGCGCTAAATCTATTACCATTAATATGGTATTTGTAGCAGAGATTTCTGCTCGCGGCTCAGGGAACCTCCAGCAAAAAGCTGGCGTTGAAATTACCGTATTAATGGTAATTCCGTGCACTGTTACCGTAATATCAGTAATAGTGTGCAGGCCGCTTCACTTTTTACAGTAACACAACCAATTGATTTTCCCCTTAGAGTGCAATATTAGATATTGGTGAAAGGACAATATATTGTTGCAAGCCTTAAAGCTGTCGCATCTCCCCTGCTATGGAGAGAGACCCTGAGGTTGATCAGAAGAGGTCAGGGTGTATTTTTCCACATTTTACTTGCATCTACCCATTGACCAATACTGTAATATATAATAATACGGCTCCCAATTGAATGGCTATAATATTCGATCATCAAAATTATACATGCCAAACATTTATCTTCCGTCAGAACTGGTCATTACAAATGTGGGACCCTGTGTGTATCCAGAGTGTGCCCCCTCTATAACACTAGAGGTAACGTGGGTTTTGCCATGCGGTTGTGGTTAGGCTCACAGAGGGGCAGGTCTAGTGCCTAACAAGTTCTGCCAACCCTCCATCACTGCAAGTTCAATTTCCTTTCAAACGGTGATTCTTGTGGTTCAGATGTTTAGAGTGATGTAGATAAACCACTGAAATCATAAAACATCTCTCTGGTTCCTAGACTTAAAGTGGTGTCACACAGGCACATTAAAACACACCACTTTTTCAGGTACAACAAAGCTTTAAAGTGCTAGCATTCATAGTGTTCAAGTCACTCTATGCCAGTGGTCAGGGACCAGGGGTAAATTACCCCAAATGGGGTAAAAATGAAAATCCTTGGGGTAATGCTGCCGATTCACATGCTGTCAGTTGGATTGTAGACCCCTTTAAATGTGAAATTGCTGTTGTACCAGAAGATCCTCAAGGGTTGGCAGAGGCACTTCTTGAGCTTTGATGCAATAATGAAGCACGTATTGCATTTGAAAACAAAGCAGATCTGTCATATTTTTGGATGTCAACAGCTGCAAAGGCATCAAAATTGCACATGAGGAGGCAGTCAAAAAGTTGGTGCCTTTTGCAACAATCTATCTTTACGAACAAGGATTTTCCACTCTAACGAACATAAAAACAAAGCAGAGAAATCATTTGGACGCTGAAGACTGTATCCAAATTGCTCTGACATCAAAATGCCCCAATGTTGATGCTCTCGTATCAAAAATGAAGCAACATCATTTCTACAAAACTTGAAGTTTTGAAGTTGAAGCTTTCAAAGAAATTTTGAATAGATTCCATACAATTTTGAATTCCAAGAATAAATAATATATGATTTCCTTCGTTTCAATTAAAGGGAGTAACGTTGACGTATCTAAATATATTTGGGGGTAAAAGGTAAAAAAGTTCCCTGACCCCTGCTCTATGCGGACACATTGAAGTGAATTGGGAATGCAGAATGAATTTTGCAATTTGTAAACACAATGTAACAAAGTGGGAAAGTATGTCCTTAGTAAAAGGTAAATTAGTCCGGTACTAGCCTTTAAAATGAGGAATAATTAAATATCACACATAAAATATCTAGAAAAACAGCTGCCTCTCCAGTAGTGAATATTCGAGAGCAAGTCCTCCCTGATTATGCAGCTACACCAGCGAGAGCAACAAGTAGTTGAATTTGTAAGACGTCGCAAATGGTAAAACAGAAACTGCAAACAGACCAAGTGGTTTATTTCCCAATAATAATGATAATAATAATAGTAGAATTTCAGGGCCTTGCAGATTATGACTGGTTACCGTTCTCTCTGTCTGAAGATCTGCTCCAACCACTAATTGTTTGTGTTTTCAGGGAGGGCCTGTGGGTGAAGCTTTGCAACAGAGCACAGAATAATGTAGAGCTAGAGGCCACTGACAAGGGCACCAAGAGGTCCGGATGTCCATAGGAGACTAGCCCAATGCCCGGGCACCGTCGGCACCCCACGTAAGCTGGCCCTATCCTTAGGTATTATATAAAAACTTGGGATACAAATCTGAAATCTGTAAAAAAGTCATATTGTTCTGTGGATTAAGAATTTCATTTATTAATGAGTTTTTGCATACAAGAAATAGTGAAGTAATGTATTTAAAGCACAGCAGATTCCACAGAGGGCAGAGACTTTTGTCTATAGACATAACCTGCATTAAATAGCAGAATGTAATGATGAACATTCTGCAGATTTTATACCAACTATTTAAAACTAGGTCACCAATGTTTAAATAATAATTGGACAAGAGTTCTGATTTCTACTAATGAATTATTAATTTAATTAAATTGCAGAACCCAATTGTCTCCTGTTCGACAGTTACATGTGCTTAATGCTAGCAGGTGGTATTGCGTAATGATATAACTGTTATTGTACAGTGATATTTTTAAATTAATTCTAGGTGCCTGTGTCGCTGGGCATTAGCTGATCACCGGGCTGGCACCTCACCGCCCTAGCCTACGGGCTCCATCAAACACTTGCTGAGAATCTGCTCGCACTTGCTAAGACCTTGTACTAATTAATTGGATTGTTGGAAAGTATACAGAATTATAGAAAATGTGATTAACTTCTGGCTCGTTAATACCAATTAGTTGTCGTATTAAATTGCTCAGTACTAAGGATTTCACCCCAAACTGGCGATGACTAACATCTGGTATAGTATTTTACATTAGAAAGCCTTGATGTGTTGAGGGCTGTTTGTTTATTGTCAGATGAGTCTGTTGCATTAATAAAAGTCAATAGGAGATCACTTTCCAGCAATATATAGAAAGAAAATATAAGAGAAAATATAGAGGCGCACAGCAAACGTAATTTCTTTTTCTATTGTGGCATTGTGTTGTTCCGTATAAGTGCAGATGTTAGCATGACATGTAAATGAAAGAGGAGGAGCTAACCAGACATAAACGGATCAAGGTGTTCCATACAGAACATTCACTGTACAAGCCACAATATTGTAGTAAACCTTAACCAACTCATGTGGCCAGTATGAATGGGATTGCAAGACAAAACCTTCGTGCACCAATGCACTTTAGAAACAAAGGTCCATAGGCATGTTCAAGCATAGATTGTGTGCAACTCACCACCTCCTCTACTTATATACGGATGTATATGAATGTTCTAGTGCAACTATATATATATACTCTCAGGGGTCTCCAGAAACTCCTTCCCTCCGCTAACGAAGTGCCCCACATAGCGGCACTGTACTATACAGCAGCTGCAGCGCTGTCAAAGAAGAGTCCGCCGCGGACGCTTCTTTGACAGCGCTGCGGCTGCTGTATAGTACAGTGCTGCCGAAACGGAACTGCTGCGCATGCGTGGGCGCAGCTCTCTCGCTTTTTATTTTTTTTTTGGGGGGGAAGCTCCCCTAAAAATCCTGAGTGTGCCCCTGACTCTCTGATCTATTCATGTCACTTGTAAAATATCTCGGGGGGAGGTTGTGCTGTGATGATCACACCATGTCATCATTGCCTTGCCCCTCCCATTTGTAGTCCTGAATGATATTATTAAGGCACATCCAACTCTATTTATACCTGGCTTCCCATCTCCTGGGGTCTTAGTGTAGGGTAGGGAACTCTATGTAATATTTCGAGTTTAATAGAAGATGTACTGGAAGTGAAAGAATAGATTGTGTGGGACTTGGCAAGACATTGCAATAAAACTGTAGGACCACAAGAAGGCAGCACTGTAGTAAGATGTAAGGACGGTGTAATGGTTTATATCAGTCTATCAGATAAGGCAGTAAATGAGTACATACCTCCCAACTGTCCCGATTTAGGCAGGACAGTCCATATTTGAAGGCCCTGGTCTGAGGTTCTGCTCGGAACAGAATTCTGCTGTGGGTTGGAAAATTAGTAACCAGCTACTAATCACTCTGGCATAGCCACTCCCCTATATCTATATGGTCACGCACCTTGTCCTGATTACCGAAGCTCCAAATTTGGGAGGTATGCGAGTGTTGAATATGATATTCATGAAGATGGGTTGAAATCTTTATTCTTGAGTTACGAAGTTTATTCACAGCAGCCTGGACACATTACTCACACAAAGAAGAAATGTCCTTAAATAAACAAACATTGCATTTGTATACACTAAGCTTAGCTTCCATTATACGGGCGCTATGGTCTTTAGCATATAGTACATCAGGACTACACCCAGGGTGTATTATACTGCTACAGATAACACAAGGTGCACATTATAAACATTACTGTCTTACACGTTCATCTCTCACCCGCCTGTTTACCTCATCAATATGTACAGGAGTGTGAAATATGAGGAATGATGTCTGCATGTGAAGTTGCAAAAATCTAGCAAAAACACCTTAAAATGCTAATGAGGTTCCATTTAAAAAGCTAATATACATAAAGTGAGGAAACGAGAGGCAGAAAAATCACGTTTCTCTATTTTCTCTCCCAGAAGCAGATTATTTACGTGACACATTTCCCTAAACGTCTTTCTTGTGTTTAATACAACAGTATGAATCCGGAGATTGCTGGGTACATATAGAGAAGGACACGCACCCAGCCCACTCCTATAGTGTCGCTGTCTATGGACTATGATCAGGAGGGAACTGCAGACATTGTCTGATATATAAAAGTCTCACATCCCTCAACGTATCACAGCTGAGAACCTTATCGGAATATTTATGTTTGTCATAATTACACAACAAATCCTTGCAGTATAGGGGTTATAACCTACTGGTGTGTCAGTATTGTGTGGGTGTGACTGTCTGCAGGATTACATCTGAGTGACAGATGATCTGGTCACTTCCTGATAATAATAATAATAATAATAATAATAATAATAAACAAGGGAATAATGATTATTTCTACGCCTCTCCGCTATGATCATTCATATAAGTATGACTGTTCACTGGTTGTAGAGCGACTAAATAACAACCCAAGAATATAAAAGGGCAGAACGACAGTAAGAGATGTGATTGTAAAGCCCATTCCAATTAGATGAAGCATGGCCCAGGGAGAAGAGTGACATTGTGGAAGGATCTGACCTACTTACCGTGACTCAGAGTACAGGATAGGTGAACGACATGGGGGGGGTTTCTTCTATTCTTAGAAATAACCTGCACTGTTCCGAGTCTGTCAAGTGGAAAATAACATTGTTTGCATAATTAAGGGAGGATTACATTTGCAATTATTAAAATAAATATTTCAATATTCAATTTGTCCTCTTTTTATCAAAGCACAAGTATAAGATTTGCCCAAAATACAGGGGCAGGATGTATGTATGCCACAAATGTAAAGTGCATCGCTTTTTTACATGGTGCAAATGGATGAGCAACCATCTCTAAACTAAGCACTAAGGGAGAGTAACTAACATAGCAGCAAAGTCAACATGTGCAAAATAAAAAGCAACCAAACATCTACTTCCATTGCTCAACTTGCACCAGATATAAAAGGTAATTGCACATTGATGCTTATCAGCAATGTTTATAAATTACCCTTGTTAGAGCTCATGTACTATAAGAGAACTTCCAGTAATGTAAACCCGTTATATAATAACCATTACCTTAATAATGCTGCAATATGCGACTGATGCACTCACTATGCTCCTAAGTTGTGTCATCCTATGTTATGTACCACGCTAACCGTAAGACAGGGAATCCCCGCCAACTGCGGCCCGCTGGAGGCCCTTGTGAGTTCCTCATGTCACCTCCCTTCTCAATTAGATCTATACCAATAGCAGCACAGAGTCACTAGTGATCTCCAATATATCCTTTATAAAATACAATCACTTATAAAGACACACTGTAATGCCTCCTATACAAACACAATTACAATCGCCTGACCGGTGTGGGAACGTACAACTCTAATTACCCTCACATCATACAGAACATATAGTGACAGCTTTATACTCATCCGGTATCCTTCAGTACAAATATAACCCACCCAAGCTGTGTGTACTACTACAGGAACATGCTCATATACACTGCACCACACGGTACATATAACTGCCTTCCACCCACTTACACACATAATCTGCTTTATACTTATATAATAGAAATACTGTATGTTGTATTCTGAGATCCCGACTAGACCCCTTGTACCAGGTTTTATATCATTATATTCGTTGATTACAATTAGATTAGTGGAGTTTTTTTCCCTCTAATTTCCAGGCAGAGTATTTCTTCTGCACCTATTACATATAAAGCAGACTGGAAACATCTTACATCTCTATGTATAAATCCACAGAGCAGTCATAGTAAGTTGCTTATCTCCTGGAACTGAGCATCAGATAATAATACAGAATATCTTTCACTGTCATTGTTAGCTGACCTTGATGTGGGGATCAGACTTGTTGTTTCTACATATGCAACAGAATGAATGATTAATCCTTGACCAAAATGACAAGACCAATCACCACTGGCCTTCCTTGTGGACCCAATGACGCAGGTCTCTTGCATATGAATAGATATATCTGTGTTACACATTCATAGTGGTGACATGTAGCATAAGATTGTTACAGTCTTTAACATTTACTGGCTGTGCATTGAAGTGCAGCTAATCAGCAATTAGCTTTTACCTATGTAGTACTGTGATAGACCTTCCGGTGCTGGCCCCAGCACCTTCCTGCTTTATGCCGTCAGTCGCTTTCTCTAATTTATCCCTCATTGGTGACAGATCTTATACTCTGCTTCATGTCCCACCCAACAAAACATGTGGGGCAACGGGTGAAGCTCGGTGGTACATAAAGCAGAGAATACCAGCTTTGGCTAATGGGGCATAAAGCAGAGAAAACCAAAGGGAAAGACTGAACGTGATTTTGCTATTTGCATGGAGCAGCCAAATTCCACCTCACATGACCTCCCCTTCATCACATGACCTCCCCTTCATCACATGACCTGCTCTTCATCACGTGACCTCCTCCACATAATGCAGTGAGGTCCATCAGTACCAGCAGAACATCTGAGGATGAGGAGAGGGACGTGCTGTCTGCCCCACATGATCTCCCTCTTTCCTCCACAGGAAAGAGAAGAGCCCCAGTGCTCCTCAGTGCAAGGCTGGCTGTTTCTGGGAGTGGGGGACACGCTGGGTTTTGCAGTTGAATGAATGGCAACACAATCTCATTCACAGGATAATACACATTTAGGAGCCAATTAATCAATGTATTTATACAGATGTATACAACAGACCCAAAGAGGGGCAGAGAGATTTGGGTCCAGAAAGAAGATTATCCCTCCAAAAGTCTGACCACTGGGCGGTTTGTTATGTTACTAAACGAAGCTCACTATTTCATTACAACATGCATGTGTCTTAAAATGCTTAATGGCTGATACCTTTCCTTACATTATTCTCTTATCGTTTTAACCATAACCATAATAAAGACACGACAACTTAAATGTGGGGAAAGTAACACGGGATTTATTGCAGGTTTGGTGGTGGAGAAAGGAGCAGTCCGAGTCGACATCCGCCAGGCCAACCAGGATGCCCCAAGCCTTCCAGGGGGCATCCGCAAACGGGGGACAACCACACACCCCAAGGCGCACATATCTACCTAAACGGGGCTACCGCCCCAGGCACTACAGAACCCTCCCCTTTTCTAGGTTAACGGAAGCAACCACAAGTCAACCCGGTCGGGAAGTACTTGGACCGAGACTAATAGCCTATTCCATTTGAAAACAGGTGGGTTAAGCGTGCCCGATACCATCATGTGCCCTTACCACTGGCCGTCGACTGTACTGCGATTTCCGGCCACTGTTACTCCAAGATAACCACCACCGCCAAATTGTACCGTCCAGCAGTGTAAGAGATCACTGCTTAACGTCCAGCAGTGTAAGAGATGGATTCTTCTCCGCCTATCCCATATATAACCTCCGTAACTCCTCCCCATGACTCATCCGGACGTCCTGATCAGACCAGCCCCTTTAACCCCCAGAGTCCAATACAGTTCAACACAGCCTTAGCTTTTATTATCCCTCGAGCTTATATCCAGCCCTCTGTTCTTAATAACTCAATGAATACACTGGGTAACACAATAACGGAATGCACACATGGACCTTTGTTGTGCGTCTTAGGCTGTACTTACAGCTTGTTCTTGGGGTGAATAGAGGGGAGCTGCTTTCCATACTACAACAATAAGGGTGTATTGTCTATGTACAAATATATTGTGATGTAGGGGTCTGTGTGATCTGACAATGCCGGTTCATGCATGAACAGAAGAGGTAACCCTCTGCTCACCGCTCCCGGGCCAGTGAGCATCATGTAATGATAAATAGAAGTGATAGAAGATTGTATATAGCGCTGTAAGATGTAGTGATAGAAAATCTCTTCTATTACTGCTTTATACGAAATAGATCCCTAAGACTCCTATTTATCAATATGCTTATTGTGTGGACAAAAAACACCTGTATTTGGTGCAATAGGGATTGCCGTCATTGCTAAATATACTCCTAAATATCTAAAGGCCAAGATGTAGTTCTAGAAGGAAAACACACTCTGTATCACTTGCTGATAAATGTTACTATTAATAATATATGTTTTCCTAGAGACGGAGGTTAGTTGCCGGTATCCTCTGGTCAATCAAACACTGCAGAGGCCCAAAACATTCCTGCACTAATCCTGAGAACACAAATGATGCTTCTGCCTCTTAAGGTAATATTGTGCCAAGAACGAGAGATAACAAGACACGCAGACCTCACACATATAACCACCACTGTGCATAGCGGTCTGTTTTGAGCAAAAAGCCTCTTGTGCTTGGCGGGCAGCTCATCAAAATCAGAGCCGACATCTCCAACCAAAAGTCATCCTGCACAATCCTCTTCTCTACAAAAAGATCCCAGCATGGCCAGTGGTGACGAGGGATTCAAGTGCAATATAAACTGTGTGCGTCTTCAACCACAGACACATAGGACAGCGTTGCCGCTACTGAATCACACAAAATAGGGATTCAATGACTTTCCAATTCTGTGTTTATCCCCTTCATGAACACGTACAGTGCAAGCTGTGATCTGAGGACGATATAAACAGCTGTGTCAATGTGAGAAGAACACAGTGATGTAAAAAGCTAAAAGCTATTGTTCTCTGTCCAACTAATAGTTTGTATGAACCATTCACACAACAAAGCTGGTAGCGGAGAGCTGTGCAAGAGCAAATGTTTCTCATACTGGAAACATTGCAATTCAGCATAATAAACACAAAGGGTCTCATTACAAAGCCCACTGCAGCATATAACTCCTTCTTGTTGTACCGCTGCCGACACCCAGGGCACAGGAAAAGGGCCCATCACCCTCTGTTCTTATAAGATGTGTCTGCAAATCTAGCGGCAGAAAAACCTGGAGAGCAAACGTCACATGAACAGTCCAACTGTCTATCCTGGTACAACCGCCTCTTTCATTACTTAAAATGTTTCTGTTATTATGCTAAAATACTTCTCGGTTTAGCCACATTTATGGCATAAATAAAACATAAGACTGAGAGGACATCGTAACCAACTTACATGTGTCACATTGCATGTGCATAGATAAGCGTTTCTCTGCTGTAGTACAAGTGGTGGGTGATAAATACCTTCTATAAAAAGTATAGGATGAAATAGCTACCCCTAAAAACTGCACTTACACCAGACCTGGAGCTGGTGCAAGTAATATGACGGAAAAACACATACCTTGGAGATGCCCAAAGCTTGAACTGGACGTTGCTGAGTGTGCTGGAGCTTGGCACGACCTTGCTGTACATTGACAATGTGCACATGGCTGAAGTAGTAGGCTGTAGTAAGGGTACTTTGTGCTTGAAGATGAAATGGATGCTGCTGCTTTCACTGGCGTATGGTCCGGTCCTGGGCATGAGCAAAGTTATTTTTATGCAAAATATAGCAAACGTTCGCCCTATGCAACAAAGGGTTACTGCTGGTAATAGCACTGATATCATCGGCAGTAACTGTCCTGCCATTGTGTTTCCTGCTCTATCCAGTATCTGTCTCCACGTGACTTCTCCTTCACCAGCTAAATCTTGGTGCAGAGATGAAGTCCCAGCCTCATACAGAATCTCTGCCTTCATCACTGTTATAACGTCTCTATATATCAACCATTTACACTGATTGTTTTCTGTCAATCACCGCTGTCCAAGTCAGGGAATCTTAAACCTAACATCCAATCAATGACCCCCAACATTAGAAAATCTCAGAGTGTGGTATAGACTAGGAAATATGGAAGACTAACGCTGGGTGCACATTACAGTAATCTCCTGCCATTGTCTTGCAGATCACATGATAAATGACCATTTGGTCTAATAAACTTCCTAAAATCAACAATAGAAGTATGTTGGTTATATGTGGCAGTGTGTACGCTCTCACCACCAGCAGTGTAGGCAGATATCTGTACAGTGTACAGAGCCAGGATCTTTTCAGTAGATGGTTTTGAGAGATGAGATCACAGATCTGAAGGTAAGTTGTGTAGGTCTGTACACATGAATCGGATGCTCATCAGGACTTTCAGTCATTGGTAAATCGTTACAGAAATCGTATCTGAAGTAATTGTGTAGTGAGTACTCAGCTTTATTCATGTGAGTACAAATATAAAACACAACTTATAAAGTCCGGTAGCTCAATAATGATGTGATCACGTATACAAAACGTCAGCTTTGTGACTGTCATGTTGCACTGTTCCTGCAGTCAGTGGGAGAGTATTTTGATTCTCTTGTTGTAAATGATCAGGATATTAGAAATAACGGAGTTCCATGACCATAGGAAGACTGAAAGCTGCAGGCAGAGAGTTAGTGTTCATGCTTAGCTCATGGTTCATGGTTTGTGCCCCGGCAGTGCTTGTGCTTATGGTTCTGGGCAGGTCTGGACTCCTTGACTGATTTACATGGGGAGATTCCCATCCATGTAGAACAGAAAATGACTCTCTGCTAGTGAGACGGATGCACCATATTCCAGATAAACTGTTGTGCACCATTACACCCTTATTTGTGACTGCTGCTCAGACATCCCCGAATAGTTGTTGTGCAGGAAGGATATAGATACAACCTGTCACCTGCTTTAATTCTTCTGCAGCTATCCTCATTTCTGTCACAAATCCCTGGAGAGATGAATAATAATAGGTGATTTATAAACACATCTTAATATTTACATCTGCTTATCGAGGTGTAAAGTGTTTTGTCACTTTCATTTTCACTGTTACTATCACGCCATGATTCTCCCTCCTGATAAATTTACACTTAGTATCTGCTAGAGCATTCAGGCAGAAGCAATAAGGTACTCAGCTGCTCAGCAATGTGCTTCATCCTGTTCCCAGGCATTACTGGGCTGAATACCGTTTCTCTGGTTCATGAGCTATCTGTGTCCCAGGTGTCCTCCTCTCACCACGCACAGTAAGATCAGCTAGTGATTGGCTCTGCTCTCCCCCCATGATCCACCAGACAACATGATATGAGCATTATAAGCAGCGTTTACCTCCCAGGTCCAGCAAAGGCAGAATAGCAGAAAGATCTCCACTTTGTTTAAAGATTCAAGTTTGTTGTAATATTGATATTCCGCTAGGAAGTGTATTGCTAATATGATTTTACAATACAATAGTTTTGTTTATTGCACAGAATACCGCATCAGAACACCTTACAGGCAACGCTTTTGGTATATTATTCCATCAAATGGTCCCGAGTCTATTTTAATTAACATGCAAAGTGCATACTGGACGAGCAATATAAACTGTGTCTTGTTTATGTATCGCTAGCAGCACTAAAATTAAAGCGAAACAAAAGTACTTGTATTTAATACCTTCTTTACCACATAAATAGCACAGTACATCATGTTATCATGCCAGTCACATACTCTGTTCATTAAATCATGCAAACTTCACAGAATATCTCCTGACATATAAATCCACACCACCTGCTATCTTCGTCCGGTAGTAAATATGAGTTTAAGAAGAGTAGGGGGGTCTAGGGTTATTTATTACACCCTCCTTTTAGGGCACAGGCTCACAAACTGTAACATCCAAACAGTGACAGAACTACCTCTACTGCTGGAGGATGGGTGGGGAGTGTACAGCTATAGGACCCGGATATGCTAGGTTCTGTCCCCACTCGGCAAGGTCTCCATCTCTGCCATGAAGCTCCTGCTATGCTCTCAGAAGAACGAGGCTTACTATACATGTGCTGGAGCAGCACATGCTCAGAAGAAGCTCCCCACCTATGACCTAGATGGCTAGAGTAACATCACAGGCCTTACACAGTACGTGCCATAGGGCCCGGTGATGCACTGTTCTGACCCTGCATCTAAGGCTAACATTACTCACTGCTGCTGTGTGTACCAAATGATTGGGCAGTCACAGCTGGTGTAATAGTGACTAAAAGAGGCCTCTTCCTCAAACAGTGTTCTAATATATCCAGTAATATGACCAGCATGAGTAATGTACCTGGTTATATACCCGGCAGTAAGAGTAACACCCAGTAATATGACCAGCATGAGTAATGTACCTGGTTATATACCCGGCAGTAAGAGTAACACCCAGTAATATGACCAGCATGAGTAATGTACCTGGTTATATACCCGGCAGTAAGAGTAACACCCAGTAATATGACCAGCATGAGTAATGTATTCAGTAATATACCCGGCAGTAAGAGTAACACCCAGTAATATGACCAGCATGAGTAATGTACCTGGTTATATACCCGGCAGTAAGAGTAACACCCAGTAATATGACCAGCATGAGTAATGTATTCAGTAATATACCCGGCAGTAAGAGTAACACCCAGTAATATGACCAGCATAAGTAATGTATTCAGTAATATACCCGGCAGTAAGAGTAACACCCAGTAATATGACCAGCATGAGTAATGTACCTGGTTATATACCTGGCAGTAAGAGTAACACCCAGTAATATGACCAGCATGAGTAATGTACCTGGTTATATACCCGGCAGTAAGAGTAACACCCAGTAATATGACCAGCATGAGTAATGTACCTTGTTATATACCCGGCAGTAAGAGTAACACCCAGTAATATGACCAGCATGAGTAATGTATTCAGTAATATACCCGGCAGTAAGAGTAACACCCAGTAATATGACTAGCATGAGTAATGTACCTGGTTATATACCCGGCAGTAAGAGTAACACCCAGTAATATGACCAGCATGAGTAATGTATTCAATAATATACCCAGCAGTAAGAGTAACACCCAGTAATATGACCAGCATGAGTAATGTATTCAGTAATATACCCAGCAGTAAGAGTAACACCCAGTAATATGACCAGCATGAGTAATGAACCTGGTTATATACCCGGCAGTAAGAGTAACACCCAGTAATATGACCAGCATGAGTAATGTACCTGGTTATATACCCGGCAGTAAGAGTAACACCCAGTAATATGACCAGCATGAGTAATGTACCTGGTTATATACCCGGCAGTAAGAGTAACACCCAGTAATATGACCAGCATGAGTAATGTACCTGGTTATATACCCGGCAGTAAGAGTAACACCCAGTAATATGACCAGCATGAGTAATGTATTCAGTAATATACCCGGCAGTAAGAGTAACACCCAGTAATATGACTAGCATGAGTAATGTACCTGGTTATATACCCGGCAGTAAGAGTAACACCCAGTAATATGACCAGCATGAGTAATGTATTCAGTAATATACCCAGCAGTAAGAGTAACACCCAGTAATATGACCAGCATGAGTAATGTACCTGGTTATATACCCGGCAGTAAGAGTAACACCCAGTAATATGACCAGCATGAGTAATGTACCTGGTTATATACCCGGCAGTAAGAGTAACACCCAGTAATATGACCAGCATGAGTAATGTACCTGGTTATATACCCGGCAGTAAGAGTAACACCCAGTAATATGACCAGCATGAGTAATGTATTCAGTAATATACCCAGCAGTAAGAGTAACACCCAGTAATATGACCAGCATGAGTAATGTATTCAGTAATATACCCAGCAGTAAGAGTAACACCCAGTAACATGACCAGCATGAGTAATGTACCTGTTTATATACCCGGCAGTAAGAGTAACGCCCAGTAATATGACCAGCATGAGTAATGTATTCAGTAATATACCCGGCAGTAAGAGTAACACCCAGTAATATGACCAGCATGAGTAATGTACCTGGTTATATACCCGGCAGTAAGAGTAACACCCAGTAATATGACCAGCATGAGTAATGTACCTGGTTATATACATGGCAGTAAGAGTAACACCCAGTAATATGACCAGCATGAGTAATGTACCTGGATATATACCCGGCAGTAAGAGTAACACCCAGTAATATGACCAGCAGTGACAGTATTAAGCCGCTAGTATCAGTAATGCCTACTAATATACCAGCAGTTGTAGTAATGCCCAGTAATAAAGCAGCAGTAGCAGCAATTCGCAGAAAATTTACAGCAAGCAATATTCCAGCAGCAAAAGTACTTCCTAGTAACATGTACAGCAGTAGCAGTAATACCTTATAATATACCTTTATCATATTGGCTATAATAGTAATATTGCAGCAATTGTTATAATACATAATAATATAGCAACAGTGGCAATAATGTCTCACAGCATGCTCCAATCCTGTGACTAACACTTGTAACACTATATTTGAGCTTCCTGGAGCAAATACGCGTCCTTGTTCTTATCAGTGTGAGCAGCCTGCAACAAGGAACTGCCTCTGCACCAGTGTCGGACTGGGACATGAAGGGCCCACCGGGGGAAATGCAGCGGTAGGGGCCCACTACAATGGGGTGTGGCCAACTGTAAGAGGGGTTGTGGTCAGTCATTAAAGGGGATGGGGTCAGGCCATGGAGGACAACGTATAGCACCTTAGTATGGTCCATAAAGAAAAAGAGGACATTTGCAGTGAGGAGCCGCGAAGGAAAAGACAGAAGAGAAGAAAGAAGTCAATAGGAAAGTAAGTGAAGGGGAGCAAATGCAGCATGGAGGGCACTGTGTGAAACAGGGGAGACAGGGAAAGGGGAGGGATGAATTGAATACAATCAATCATCATCAGCTATTTGTGTGCTGTCCATTCTTTGTGGTTAGTGTTCTCTCCCCTCATAGTGTACACAGAAAACAAATGCTATACTACAGTACTAGAGATCAACCATTCATCATATGAAAACCACAATATAAGGGTATAGACTAAAAATTAATATATCCATGAAGCACTATGGAGACCACAAAATTATTAGCATAAAAATATATGCACATTTAAAATATTACATAAATCTAATTACACTCTAGACACTGGCAAATAAAAACAGGACTCTAAAAAATGATCTACCCACAAAATGTACACTCAATAATAATCCAATGCCACTACAAAGGACAAAAGCAAAACATTAATATTAAAGCATATAGCAGATGCAATCCTATAAGGACCTAACTGTCTGAATGTGTTTTATTCTGATTAAGATATGCTTCTATAGGGAATAGAGTCCCACAATTGATTGAAAACAAATAAACATGGAACATGATATAAACAGTGAATTTGGTTACTAGTTTATTAGGAATCCATTCATTGGTCAGCTGCAATAGGATCCTTTTATAGAGGCACTGAAGACGTATATTGCAATGAAGCCATTCTAATTTATCTCCCTCCCTCCGAGGTCACACAGTGGAGAGCTCTAGAGAAGTTTGCACGATTTATTACTTACTGATTACACGGACTCACACTGCAGTTAGGATGGCAACTTTATGACTACAGGACGCCTGCAACTACAGCAGAAGGAGTAATCTGAGATCTGTGTCACTGTGAAGCATTTCTGCCTCTCTCTGTCTCAGGAGCAGGAAGTGTTCTCACGTGCTGGCTGTAGGCAGGGATTAGTTTGACAGTCTCCGTTTCATATGTAGACTGACCGCAACTCGGTAATTCTCTGCTCTGCCTCACCAACAAAGAGGGCGGGGTTATCAGGCAACAGGGCCTCCCGGGGGATACCCCGGCTCCCCGGCAGGCCAGTCCGACACTGCTCTGCACTGCTTACGTGACGTCACTTCTACATACACCGGTGTGACTAGGAAGTCTAAAGACAATTCTTAGGGTCCTGGCCGCCCTAGGCTAATACAGCGCCCCTCCAACCCCTAATGTTTACATTCGTATTCAGCAACAAACAAAATATCATTGTGCACATGCACAACAACCAATTAATGCACATAAGGAGCAATATGTTGACATTCAGCACATCATATAAGGCATATATCTGGGACTCGTTAATGAATATTAAGGTCTATTCTCCAGGTTTTAAATTCTCTTACTCTTACCTGTTCTTGCAGCTTTGATTACCTGTTGTTCTCTCTTACTTGTACTTGCAGCTTTGTTGTCATCTAGCTTGCTTCCAGAAAGTTGGGGTCCTGTTATGCAGAAATTATATTATAATGCAAACCGTTAACAAACCCTCAATAATTACCCTCTTTAGTTCAAAGACAACACTCCATTATGGCCCATAGCACAGGCATATATAGACAATAAAATATATGAAATTGTGTTGTCAATGAGCTATATTCACTATGCCATCTGATTAGTATTTAGCATTATAGTCACTACTGAAAACACAGAGACCATCCATGTAACTGCCACACAATAGAAACAACAACCCTGTGCCAGCCACACAATATAGAGATCATCCCTGTAACCGCCACACAATACAGAGATCGTCCTTGTGATAACCAAACAATATAGAGATCATGCACCCCCTTCACAAAGGTGCTCTCTTCTTTAAATGTCCCCCTTCAGTCATTTCATCAGCCCCATTCTGCAATTTCTGCAGCCTCCTTCAGACATTTTTATAACCCCCTTCAGACATTGTTCCAGCCTCCTTCAGACATTTTTATAGCCCCCTGTAGACATTTTTATAACCCCCTGTGTCAGGAGCCGCGGCGGCCTCGGGCACCGCCGCGACTCACTTCCTGGTTGTAGTGAACGTCCCGGCTGTCTCCATGACGACCGGGGCGTCACTTCCGGTTCTCGGGCCTGACCGTTGCCAAGGCAACGGCCGGACGCCGAGTGTGACAAGCGGTGCGCCCCGGCAAGTGAGCCAGCCGGGCGCATGCGCTAGGATAGCCTGCGGACTAATTAATGTCAGGGGCATGGGTTGTGATGTATTGCAGGGCTAAGCCCTGATTGGCCAAAGTCTGTATATAAGGCAGGGAGGGCTTAGCCTCCCTGCCGGTTATAGCGTCCAGTTTGCCTATTAGCTTAACTTGCTCCTGCTCCTGCCTTGTATTGGTGAAAACCTGTTGGACTGATTACCTGTGTATGACCCCTTGCCCGGATTTGGACCCTGCCTGTGTATCTTGTGACCCTGACCTTCTTGCCTGTATCTGGACCTAATTATCGTGTCTGTGACCCTTGACCCCGGATTGTGTATTGGTTTCCCTGTCTGCTGCCGGCCCTCGACCCTTGCCTGGACTTACTCCGCTATTCCTGGGTTCTCCCTAGTCGGTACGCACTTCACGACCCTCTGCTAGTCTGCGGCCAAGTCTGTCCCCACCACTAGGGGCTCCAGTGAACACCTGACTGGCAGAGCAGACTCTGGGTTGTGCTGTACCGGCTAGAGGGGTTCCTAACACCCTGTAGACATTTTACAGCCCCCTGTAGACATTTTTATAGCCCCTTTTAGACATTTTTATAGCCCCCTGTAGACATTTTACAGCCCCTTGTAGACATTTTTATAGCCCATTTTAGACATTTTTATAGCCCCCTGTAGACATTTTACAGCCCCCTGTAGACATCTTTATAGCCCCTTTTAGACATTTTTATAGCCCCCTATAGACATTTGTATAGTCCCCTGTAGACTTTTTACAGTGCAATTTAGACATTTTTATAGCCCCCTTCTGCAATTGTATTACCTCCCCCCACGGCCATTTAATGTGACCCAGCACCTGTCACTTAGCTTCCTCTCGTTGATCAGGCGCTACTCCTCTTTCTTCCTCTCCATGTTGAGTGGGTATAGGACAGGCAACCTGACAGCAAATACAACTGCTGTCAGCTGCCTGCCAGTGTGTCTGCGGTCCGTTCTTAGTCTGGTCTCACAAGATGTGGTAATCCCGCGCAGAGGCGCACGGAGGATTGTCGGGGGGTGGGGGGGGGGGTTTCTCCCCGCCGACCCCAAAAAAAAAAACAACGAGAGAGAGCTGCTGCGTAAGCGCAGCAGCTCCATTTTGCCAGCGCTGTCCTAAACAGCAGCCACGGCGCTGTCTAAGAAGCGTCTGCGGCGGTGCTGTATATAATACAGCACCGCCACGGACGCTTATTTGACAGCGCCGCGGCTGCTGTATAGGACAGTGGCCACTTAGTTAGCGCAGGGGGGGTTCTTAGAGACTCAGAAACCCCCCCTGCATGCGCCACTGCCGCGAGACCAGACTTAGAACCGCGGCTGTACTGACAGGCAGCTGACAGCAGTTGTATTTGCAGTTAGGCTGCCTGTCTGCAATAGCGACTGTTGGGGCCCGCCCCCTTTAGACCAGGGGCAGTCCCGATGATGCTTGCCAGCCAGCCCTGCTATGAATATTAAAAAAAAAAATTGGGAAGAATCTAATTCAGTCGGCGCTGCGCCCCCCCCCCCCACCCACCCTCCCCCCGGGATCCTGCGCTCCAGGCTGCAGCCTAATCAGCCTATTAGTTGATCAGGCCCTGAGTATTGGAGAGGGTTTCTCCCACATCCGCAGTTTTTAATGTCCCTGTGGTGCCCCAACAAGGGCAACTGGCCGCTGTCACGGAGGAGAAGCTCCCTGATAACAATGTGCAGATTGTAAAACAATATTTACTTATTATGATAGTAGCAATACAAAGTAGAGAGATTAAAGGAGATATAAAATGATGTTACATATGTATTCCACAACAGGACTTGTCTCTAATATTATGTAATATATATATTAATATAATGCTATAATTAGAGAATGAAATTGTCAGATTGGTTGCTATGCATTGTCCCTCATAGCAACTGGTCTGCATAGACTACATCTGGTACATATCACTGTCCAAGTCCAGACTTAGCAATGGTCCTGATTTTGGTGGGACAGTTCCAAATCCCTGTCACCAAACAGAGAGCGGATTCACGTCTTGGCCTTAGACAAATGTGGGTGCGATTGGGCAGTTTAGGGGACTGATTGGGTGTTTTAGGGCATGGCTGAGCGGTTCTGGCACATGACCAAATTGTGCCCCGGATTTTAAACCTATAATGTTGAGGAATGAGGTATGCAAGTCTTGTAACTGATTTATTAACTGCTAAACAGGTGAACATGCAGTGCATTTGATTTTGTCCAACTGCACCAATAACACCTTTTGCAGGAACAAATAAGCTCTGCAGCCTCCAGAAACATCTCCAAAATAGATATGCTCCACCGCTTTGAAGATGATTTAAATATCTGGTCCTTCCTCATTAGATGTTTGCACAATACAGGGTACATTACTGAGTTTGGCCCACATTTAGCCAGGAATGCCTGATCTACCAAGCTCCACTTATCAGAAGATAGACTGTGCCATCCTAACATGCTGTTCTCCTGTAAAAAGTTACGCATGATGTCACAAAAAACGGCATTAACGCTGCAAGGCGCATGTTTCTGATTTAGTAAATAACTTTTATTTTCTGCAGCTAGAAAACCCTAAACAGCAAACACAGATGTTTTATCTGCCACCTAGTCCCTCAATTTAGTGGTTATTATTTGTACTTTCCCCCTTATAATTCCAAAATGTGAAGCCTGCAGACAGCAGAGATAATGAGGAATATTACAAGAAATAAATGAATACAACATGTTCTACAATGCTATAAAATGGGAAATAAAGGAAACGTCTAATAACAGGGGGATGGTTCGCCTCTTTGACCCAGACACAATGTTAATACGTCTAACAGATTAGCAAGGGCTCGAGCCAGACACAAATCTAAATAAGGGAGAAGGTTGGTTTAATCAGATTGTCACCAGATTGTTTATAATGTTTTAAAGCAAGGGCATTAGGATGTGCATTATGAAGCCGAGGTAATTTCTGCTTGGGGAACGGTAAGAGTTTAAGGTTGGGAACATTAATGGCTGAAGCAATTTTTTGCTAGAGGAAAATTACTTCAGGTCAACTTTGTACAATGTGGGTACATTTTAAATGGATCATACGAAGCTGCGCTGAGGACAGTAATTTACACTGAGGGGGGGCATCTTGCGGACCCATTGCTTATAATAGGAATATAAAATCCCCAATCAACTTTATGTAGAAGCAGTAATCAGAGCTAGTATGTACAAAGCAAACACAGCACAGACACCTGCTTCATACACAGAATACAGACACCACACGCTTTATATTAAACTACACACATGTATATAGGATTATATCTCACTGTACATACAGCCCTATAAACCTGCCACGTCACAACCTCATATCTCCTCTCTTGCAGAGCATCACACACATTTCTTGGTGCAGATATCTGCAGAGTATTGCTCTGTTCCAAGTGTCTGTTTACAGAACTGACCCTTAGTAAATCAGCAACATCCTGTAAACTGATTTCCTTAAGCAACTCCACCAGTTGCCCTATATGTGTGACACTGGTCTTATTCCACACTTAACAGTCTCCTGTTTCTGGGACTATTTGTCTTTGTAATATATACAGCAGAATTAGTCCAGCAATTAACATTCAAACCATTTTAACCCAACTTGCTGGAGAAGTACAAACATGCGGCACCTTCACCTCCATCTTCCCAGGTTGCTTCATATAAGCCTGGTTAGAGGCGCCTCTTAAACTCCTCCCCCATTGGGATCCTGCCTTACGCTATAAAAAGCTTGTATGAAGTTGGATGCACATTCACCTCTGTGATGGGCTACGGGTGGTCCATCTCCATGAAATGATCACAGCATGTGTGTACAAGTTATACATTATGACACTCAACTTTAGCTATTCGTCTTTGTTGGACACCACCTCCTGGGCCAGATTACAGGGGTTGTTTAGAGAGAGTCTCTCTTGTATTATGGATACTTCTTTCTTCACAGATGGAGCCAAGCTCGATCTGCCAGAAAGAGCTAAACAGGCCAGTGGAAAACGTCCGGAAGACTATCATCGCATCTTAACCTGGTTCCTCAAAACTTATGTGCATGAAATATGAGTATGGGAGCTGTGCCATCTCGTGTCAGCATTAACAATTGGGTATTTCATGCATAAATAAGGTTTAGAACTCGTTTACAAATTGTGGGGATTGGCTTAGGGTGGAGTATTGATGTGTTTGTGTGTTGGGGGGTGTGAGGGTGTGAATCTCTCCAAACTCTTTCTGTAAAACATTAAACAGTGATTGTACACAAACTCCCTGCCTTCCCTGGACCAGCACATGGATGAAAATAGCTCCCTGTCAGGCTATAAGATTAACATTTCCAAATCTGAGGCCATACTCCTTCTTGCTCCCTCTCCCTTAAAAACCTATATACAAGCTAACTTTACCTTGCACTGGCAGACACATAAGACCAAATATCTTGGGTGATACATCACCTCCTCCTATGACCGGCTATATCAAGAAAAGTTCCCCCGCCTCCTGACTAGAATTAAACAAGATCTCGAGGTGTGGCAGGGCTATATCATATTATAGCTAAGGAGGATCATTGCCGTTAAGATGAACCTGATTCCCAAAGTCATGTATCTGTTCCAGACCCTCCCGGAAAGTACCTGACTTCATTTTTCGGGACTTGCATTCCTCCTTTTTGAAATTCATCTGGCGGGGCAAACCTCCTAGAACCTCTGTGACGGTCCTTAAGAATACCAGGGCCCGAAGGGGCAGAGGCTTTCCAGAAATCAAGATCTATTATTTGGCGTCCCACCTGAGCCAGGTGGTGGTCACATATGTTCCATGTCAGATTATGGCATGGGTGGACTGCACATCACAGGTGTTTACTTCCTAGCTTCACTCTGGGGCCTCTCTAGTACGGACTGGCCAACTGAGGCCTCCTCCCTTCAATTTCTCAAATTCTGCCTGTCTCTCTGGGACACATATCTGACCAGATACAAGCTGACCATCCCTGTTTCACCCCTAACTTCACTCTGGAACAACCCACACTATTCCCTCCCCACACTTTAAGCAATGGATCCAAACAGGGTTACGGGTGATCTCTGACCTTGTTGTCAACAGAACCTGGGCTTCTCTGTCAGAGCTCAACCAAAAGTATGAACCCTTCCGACCGCTTTTCTTTGCATTTTTTCAGGTCCAGCACTGCAACACATCCCTGCCCTATCCTGACTCCCTGGGACCCTCACCTTCTTTGAGCGGCTGGGTCTATATTCTCCACTCACTAAAGGGATGATATCTGGGATCTATAACTGGTTGATAGAGACAACCTTCGATTCACAAGGGCACCACAGACGTGAATGGGAGAGGGACCAGGGACTTCTCCCGGATGAGTTCTTTTGGGAGATAGTTGCAGAGGGGATTACCAAAAGCTTGATTTCCCCAGAAATCAAGAAAAAGGCCTATAAATTGTACTGTAGGTGGTACTATATACCTGACAAGCTTTCCACAATGTTTCCCACGTCCACTCCGATCTGCTGGTGGATTTGTGGTCAGAGAGGTACAATGCTCCATGTTTCATGGACTTGCCAGCGCATAGCCCCCTTTAGGAACATGGTCCTCTCAGTCATTAACTTTGTTTCTGACCAACAGGTCAGAAAGACTCCTCTTTGCCCCTACCTGAAGAGAGTGCTTCCTTAAACAAGCTAATCTCCCATATTTTAGTATACTGCAAAATCTCTCATAGCTAACCACTGGAAGATCCCTAACCCCCCATCTATGAAGGCCCTTGGGAGCTATGTCTGGCATATCGCAAGTATGAAAAGTATCACCTCCTATCTTCACGATAAATCACAAGTTTGACCTGATATGGGCCCCCTGGTATCTCAGGGAAAGTTGTAGCTGTATATCCACCCCTGCTCCACCTCCCGCTTCAGGAGCAGTAGACCTTCATGCGATTTAGATTCTGAACCGTCTCTAGATCCTCTATGCTTGGTGCGGTGTATCCTGGGTAATCGCCATGTATCTGTTGGCGTTTGCCAATGGCGGTCCCCCTCCCCACATAAGTTCACTGTTTGATCCTCATCAAAATCAGTACATGTGCCCTCAGTGTCTGTTCTACCCCCCTCCCACCTGCGTCCCCACCCCCCTTCACCCTCCTACTACTCTTTCTGGTCCCTCTCCCTCCCTGCTCTTACCACCTTCTCTTTTATAAATAGCAAACTTTAGAGGAAACACCTTGTGTATTTATGTCTCATTACTTATTGTATTTGGATGGTCATTCCTTGGTGTTTCCTCTTCAAATAAAGAGTTGTCTTTAAACATCACAGGCTGCTTTCTTCGGGGATAATGGCGTGTACGATTCTTATTTTTTTTACAGAGTGTCTGGACTTTACACTTGGTCTAAAATATATAGATTATGTTGCAGATTTAAAAACAGGGAATGAAGACTCAGCCAATTCCAGGGACGAAAGTCTATATCTCAGCTCATTCCGATCAGCAAAATAACCTGTATAGTTTTTATTTGGCCCCTCTTTATAAATGGAAGAATTATGAGATCAAGGCTATGCTCATTAACATGCTCCCAAAGGTGTGTTAACATCTTAATTTTAAAGTAATATATGCTGTTACTTGATGTACATCAAATGGCACAAAATGAATAATTTGGGTAGTTATAAAAGTGAAAACTTCACAACTGCACTACAGTAAATGGCATATACTGAACGTAGGGGTCTATTTATTAAGGTTCAAAAGATTCCGGCATTTATTATCATTTTTTATTGCAGTGTCTAGTACCACCACTATTTATGAAATTGGTCTCATTGCACCTGTAAGAAGTGGCTGCCCCACCGCAACATTGTCCTCCCTTCACCAGCTGCCTTAGCAGTGAAATTGCTGCTTACTTTAAGAATTTCAGCACCTTGGACAGCAGTAACCTCAGAAAGTCGACTGATAAGGAATCAGTGACATTTTGTAAGTGCTCAGAGCAGTTCCACCAGGCAATGCATGAGCTATGAGATGGGTACAGGTTACACTGTGATGTCTGTTGTCTGGGAAACGCTTGGTCCCCCTGGGCAATGTACATGTGGGGCATAACCTTTCAGAATTTAGATGATGCAGCCAGAATCCTTCCATACAGCCAAGGCATAAGCAGTGTCCACATGACACCAATAACATGGACAGTGGGCATCCAGATCCACATGAACAGGAATAAGCCAGGAGTAATGGTGGGAGCAGCAAATCTTGTGTGGTCTGTCACTTTCACCTTGTCTGTCCATATCTGCTCCTCCAACCAGCTGTGCTATATATATATAGTGTGACAGTTTGATTTGCATTGCTTCTGTTGGGAATTTTGATGATGTGTAAATTAAGACTCTCTATATTGGAGAGTTGAGTTTCTCTTATTTCTTTTTGTCTCTTCCAACACAAGTGTTCTGTGTGCCTTAGCGCTTTCCTCCATGGTGGCACAGGGAGCCCCCTCCACATCTATCCAGAGTGTCATCCGTGGTGCACATAGGCAGGCTTCATAAGACTCTGTGATGCAATCTCCAGCATCTGTTTCTTCTCCCTCTCATGCCTGTATCCATCAGTTTTTCTCTAGTCTGTGGAGTTTAGGCTTAACATCAATAACTAGACCTCTTAGTGAAATGTGCTAAGTGATACAGGGACAAGGTGAGTACTGTGCATGTCAAACCAACTGTCCAGCATATCGTATAAAGTCCAATGACCAGCTCCATAATGCCACCATAGTACAGCTCCATAGGGCCACCACAGTACAGCTCCATAGTGCCACCACAGTACAGCTTCATAATACCACCATAGTACAGCTCCATAGGGCCACCACAGTACAGCTTCATAATACCACCATAGTACAGCTCCATAATGCCACCATAGTACAGCTCCATAATACCACCATAGTACAGCTCCATAATACCACCATAGTACAGCTCCATAATACCACCATAGTACAGCTCCATAATACCACCATAGTACAGCTCCATAGGGCCACCATAGTACAGCTCCATAATACCACCATAGTACAGCTCCATAATGCCACCATAGTACAGCTCCATAGGGCCACCATAGTACAGCTCCATAATACCACCATAGTACAGCTCCATAATACCACCATAGTACAGCTCCATAATACCACCATAGTACAGCTCCATAATGCCACCATAGTACAGCTCCATAGGGCCACCATAGTACAGCTCCATAATACCACCATAGTACAGCTCCATAATACCACCATAGTACAGCTCCATAATACCACCATATTACAGCTCCATAATGCCACCATAGCATGGCTCTATAATGTCACCATAGTACGGCTCTATAATACCACCATAGTACAGCTCCATAATGCCACCATAGTACAGCTCCATAGTGCCACCATAGTACGGCTCTATAATACCACCATAGTACAGCTCCATAATACAAATTTAGCGCAATCATTGGATACAGCAGTGGAAATTACTATATTGAATTCTGATTAACAAATCGTCATTCACTGGTTAGCTGTGTTAACGCCATGGCCGAGGAGGGCTGTGTGCAGAGGAAAGCACTTTTTCAGGACATCCCAAACTCCCAAAACAGGCATTCTTTCTAGCAAACAGTCATGTCTGGTAACCATAGGGGTATAGTTGCGAAACGATAAAACGCAATATTGTGGTGGAAACTGGTTTATTTTCTGTTTGCCCTGTATAGTAAAGGTGTTACTGTTATATAATATATGTTATATAATGTATAATAGGCGTTACTGGCAATAACATGATGAACTACAATGAAAAAGAAAAAAGAATAAAAGAATACTAACTAGGGAAGGCAATTCTCAAATATGTGGTAAAAGTGTCAGCAACAAATGATTAATACCATGGTAGATGATTAATGCCATGGTATTAATCCTGAGGTATGCCTTCCCTAGTTAGTATTCTTTTTCTTTGTAGTACATTACGATATAATACTACAGGAAGTAGCACCCTCTGTGGTTTGTCATTATATCTATCCATTATGAAAGATTACTAGTTAGGCACCAGCTACCTGTCATTCTGGTTTGATAGTAAGACATATTTAAAATATATTTCTATTTTGGAATTCTCTTGTGCAGAAGATAATATCACTGCTTATCAATAATATGATGAAGCCTAGTAATCAAGACTTAGGGCTAGATTTACTAAGCTGCGGGTTTGAAAAAGTGGGGATGTTGCCTATAGCAACCAATCAGATTCCAGCTTTCATTTATTTAGTACCTTCTACAAAATGACAGCTAGAATCTGATTGGTTGCTATAGGCAACATCCCCACTTTTTCAAACCCGCAGCTTAGTAAATCTAGCCCTTAGGGTGGTAAGTCTACCTGTGCTCTCTTATCGCAATCTCAGAATGGCACCGATGGAACAAAATCATTAAAAAAAAAGGCTTTATTCTCAGAATAAAACATTTATTAAATGCAATATATATTTTTTAAAATTTGTTAAATTAATTTTGTTAAATTAATTTCAACTTATTTTTTAGGAGCTATTCAGAAAATCATTAGGAGGTATGTGATAACTGACAAGCACAGATTTTTGTGGCCTTGTATTTCTTGCACACAGGTTAAACAAAGATGACATGTTACTATTACAGTTAAACAAATTCTTTTCACATGTAAATACTGTATATGCTGACCAGCCATGACACCAATACAATTTGATAAATGACTTCAGGTTAATTACATGGAAGTGTTGGTTTTCCTGAGATGGATGAGAATCTGTACTGAGCAGAGACACGTTCTCTATAATAAGCAATGCTGGTGTAATCGGGTCTTTATATGACTGAATAAAAGCTGTTAGCTCAGGTTACGGCATATTTCAGCTGCAGCATTATAACACTGTATTATATGGCTACATAAAAAAGGATTTTATCCAGAACAATACAGGACTGAAGGGGAGTCTGTCAGACATCTCGGACACGTCTTACTGCAGAACACTATAAGCTGGAGTAGCTTTGAAGGAACATTACAATTTCAGGTCAGTTTTTAAGGACATATTACAAACTAGAGTTAGATTTGGTAACAGAAGACAGAAATATTAGATACTCGGAGACAGTGGTGTGCTTGGGTTGGGACGCAAAAGGAAGCAGAGTCCGGTGTTGGAAATAGGATAAATAAATAGGCTTCTGATAATAACAATATAGATGATGAAGCTTATTCCAGGTCATAAGGGGAGAGGAGTTTTTTTTCTCCAACAACGCTGAGGCAGGATCTGCTGAGCTTATTACCAGACTGAGGTGTGTATTTCTGGAAACAGTGCTGACTCTGGATTTATAATATCGAGTCAGGCTTATTTGGGAACATTTTTAACTAAAGGATGTTTTGCCAGGGGATATTAGAAAACAGAGAGCGTAAGTGACGGGACATAGGCGCAGTGAGGGGGAGAGATCCTAAGGCTCCTTAATGAAGCAGATCGTCCCATACTGTACAGATAATAAATTTAATGGAGGAAGAAGACATAAATAGAATCCCAGGGCAAATACAAAGCAGACTTGCAATATTCCTTCGTTCATATGATACAGCAAAGTCACTAGAGCAGCACGTACAGGACGAAGTACGGGTGACTGCCAGAGCTATAAAGTAATGTACCGCAGTGAGGAGAACTGGTGACGTAATGACTCCGCAAAACCTCTTGTACTAAACATTATTGTCTACAATCTACACTTTTCTTTCTATCCTATTCATAGTCAAATCCAGAGAGTTCCCGGACTGTGATAACATTTCATTTTCCCAGTTACAGCTTGAATTTTAGATAATTTATGTAGTCTCACTCTATATTATATTATAGTGCCAATGACATTATGCAGCACTGTACAGGGGATATGTAGTCATTGACATCGGCCGTCTGAGGATATCCATACACCGACACCTAGCCATGCAGGTTACAGCCATGGACATCCACTGCGTGTCGTTTCTACACAGTTTATGTGTCTTTGCAGGTCTTTTAGGCTCTTTATGTAGAATTCTTCAAGGCCTGGGGGTATTACCAACATATCTAATCCCACTAACAACACCAATGATATTAGTTGTTCAATGTGCAAAGTAAATGTGTGTATATATATATATATATATATATATATATATATATATATATATATATATATATATGCAAATAAATTCTCTAAAACAGACCGGTGCCTGTTCAGACATGGCCAGGGGCTGACAATGCTGCAGTTTTCGCCCACTGTAAATGAATCAGCTTTTATTGGAGATAATAAAATATCACACGAGTGCTGCATGCACTGTTCGAAAGAACCACAGGGTGATTATTGGTTAATTGTTGGGTCTCAGAAGCCCGGCGGTTGACGCTTTTTTTTTTTTAAATGCAAGTTCATTACAATAAGTAATAATCACTGGTATTCCCTCTTTCCCAGAAATTTCCATACCAGTCAAATTTCCTGAAAACCTGTACAGAAAAACGGTAAGTGGAAACAATGTTCCTAATACACGTCTGCCAATGACCCTGATCAGGGTAACAAGTAAGAGATGCAACAAGAATGAGGAGGAGAAGACAGGTTACAGATAAAGCAGCGAGAGATGAGCTAGGCCAGGGGAGAAAAGAGGTTACTATGGGCAGAAATGATCCTACCCTAGACATACTATACAGTACTAAGGAAAGAAATAATTCACAAATATACAACATGGTCAGAATGGGCCCAGTTTGTTTTGTGGTATCACTAATACACAGGAAAAACACATCTGAAACATCCATTCTGGACTCAGTGTCCCACCCCTTCCTAATTGTATCATGAATGTTATGTTTGTGTTTAAGGCTAAAGCTGTGTTGCTGGAATGTAAAAATAGGGACAGCTTAAAAACCATGGGGCCTGATTCATTAAGGATCTTAACTTAAGAAACTTCTTATTTCAGTCTCCTGGACAAAAACCATGTTACAATGCAAGGGGTGCAAACTAGTTTTCTGTTTTGCACATAAGTTAAATACTGACTGTTTTTAATGTAGCACACAAATATCAACTTTAAATTTCAGTGTACAAATAAGCTATCAAGTATGTGTGCGCTACATGAAAAAACAGTCAGTATTTAACTTATGTGCAAAACAGAAAACTAATTTGCACCCCTTGCATTGTAACATGGTTTTGTCCAGGAGACTGAAATAAGAAGTTTCTTAAGTTAAGATCCTTAATGAATCAGGCCCCATGTCCTGATCTTTTCAGGACACACGCAATCTGTTCAGCCACAACCCAAATGGGCTTTTGCCAATCCCGAAATTGTGAGGATGAAGCCTGTTAGACACAGACAGTATGGGAGTTTGCTAAATTAGTCATGTTACAGTGGTGTGTGGCTTTGTATATTTAGTTGTGTTTTATATTTATGGTTGGACATTGCACCTGTAGGTAGAACACAACAGCGCCAACCCTTGGCTGTACAAAATACGTGATGACCTTGTGAGAGCTGGTGATATGTTTACAATGTATAAATCTTCTAACACCGTGTCGCCCAGTGGTCAGTGTTTAAGAAGCTGCAACACCATCTCCATTTACTGGAATCAGAAATAAATGCCTTAATACTTTTTATCATTTCAGAAAGGAACTTTATTTTAATCTTTAATGATTTTTTGATATCTGACAGAATTCTGATCAATACGATCTTGTCCTTCATTTTCAATTAAGAAAAAAAAATACCTTTCAATTATTTGGAAGAGTGACTGAAATGATAATTCAGTGAGCTGTGGCAAACCACAGGAAGTATTATCAGAGTGCAAAAAAAAAAGAAAAGAAAATCAAATGTAATTATTTATGATCTTATATGCAGTTTTATAAATAACCTCTCAAACAGGCTGTAACTTAAGATCTGCTCACTCGGGTCTCATTTACATGGCAAGCGGCAGATAGAAACGAAGTATAAAATCATTACACTATGTGTATAATCACCAATAGGCAGGTTTGTGCTTTCTACTAAATTAGGACAGGAACATGCAATGAAAAACCCAACATGGGATATGTAGATCGTTTGTCCATGCTGAAATCAGCTTTGTTTTTGTCACGAGCCGCGGCGGTACTCACAGCCGCCGCGGCTCGCTTCTGGCTCTCCCTGGCGTCCCGGCCTTCACCTTGACGTCCGGGACGTCATTTCCTCTTCCTGCCCGGCCGGACGCCTCTACTATAGCGCTGCGACCCGGCGGTAGTCGGGCGCATGCGCATGACAGGCAGCATGTGGGCTGATTTAATTAGTGGGCTGATATTACAGGCATTAGCCTGCATCTGTGTATTTCAGGGACAAGCCCTGATTGGCCCTGCTCTGTATGAGTAATTAGCCTGCTGCAGTGTATCCAACTACTGATTGGTCTGTATTGGTATTTAAGGCAATGAGGTCTGCTGCCTCATTGCCGGTTATAGTTTCTGTATCCAGTCTGCTGAACCTGCTCTCTGCCTTGTTCCGGTCTATTGGAATTGCTGTTGTTTACCCGTGTATGACCCTTGGCTTGGATTTGGACTTTGCTAGTGAATCTCGTGACCCTGACCTATGGCTTGAATACCTATCTCCCTGTCTGCTCGTGACCCCTGACCTCAGCTTGTATACTGGTACTGTTGTCTGCTGCCGGCCCCTGACCTTTGCTTGGGTGCCACTCCGCTTGCCTGGGTTCTCCCCAGCCGGTACACACTTCAAGACCCTCTGTCAGTCTGCAGCCCAGTCTGTCCCCATTTATACATTTATACTTTTTTGTTTAGTAACATCAATGACAGGAAACATATTAAAGGTCAGAAGTCCAGTGCTACAGTTACAAGCCGGGCGTATAGAGCAATGCCTTTCAGGTACTGACCTCTCCTCTAGTGTTCATTGGGCTGTGCTGAATGTTAGTGGAAGGAATCATCCTCTTACCTGCCCTGTCCTGGATTTTTCCCGGCTTCAGCTGCTGAGTGCTCGACAATGTCCGTGTACGAGTATGTCAATTTTACCAATATTCTTACGTCACACAAAGACTGAATGTGTGTTGTGCGTGGCTCGATTCAGCATTCCGTATATTGGTCCACTGATCCCTATATAAGGGAATATAATGCATTTGTTTACACTTGTTGTTGAGGTTACATTCTGGGCTGCTGTTCAAAATCATCCCAGTGCCAGTCCGATCAAGTTGTGACTTGCCAGGCTATTCCTAGTCTTCTTCCCTTTCTATGTATATTGGATTCCCTTGCTGGGTACCTGATGATAAATCATTTCCTATAACCCCCAACTCTGGGTAGAAAATGTCTATCCTGCTGCTCTACAACTAGCTACGCACTGAGAACATTGTCCTGCTGGACACAACAGGTTGGTATCCATCCCAGGCCAGCAGGATCAGAGGCACATGGTGATTGTTTGCTGAATGCTGCTGGCTCAGTCTTTGGGAAGGAAAAGATGATTTTCTGGCTTAATGGTATTATAAGTAAATGATAACACAACAGAACTCTTTGGAAACTGAGCTTTCTTTGCCTCAGTGGGATCATTTGCAGAGAATAGAATACAAATAATTACAGGCCTATTTTCCGTTAGGCATTGTTCCCAGGAAAAGTCTCCACTACGTTGCTGTAGGAGGCAAATGGCAATAGAATCATGAAATACAGTATTATTAAATACTGTGTTGAGAACTTCTGTGGGAAGATGGATGTTTAACTTAACTAACAGCGGAACTGTTCAATTGTAAATTGCAAGCAACGGGTCAATGCCAGGCAGAATGTATGAAATATAACATCAGCAAATCACTTTATCACTAAAATGCGTTGTAAGTTCCACGTTTTCAGCAATGTATCACTGAAATGTAACCATTCATCCTTCTGAGTGTTTAAAGGGACAGATGGCTGCTCTGGAATGGCATAATATTCCGTTATATGGAAAGCATATGCTCAGAAATTACAATGTCACACTGCCATTGTTAATAGTATTAGTTGTTTTTCTGACAACTTAGTTCCTTGTGGCACATTACTTCCTCAGACAATTCTGCCAAGAAATAGAGATGAGGGGCATGATGCACAGTTGAACGTATG
This sequence comes from Mixophyes fleayi, assembly GCF_038048845.1. Classification (NCBI taxonomy): domain Eukaryota; kingdom Metazoa; phylum Chordata; class Amphibia; order Anura; family Limnodynastidae; genus Mixophyes; species Mixophyes fleayi. Next base: position 96,314,467 of record NC_134412.1, on the reverse strand, counting down.
CCACTTTACATAGGGTATATTTGGCGATTATGTTTTGCACATGCAGAGCTACACTTGCATCAAAAGAGGTGTGACAGGGAGTGACGGGGCTTCATACATGCTGAGTACAGTAAGGGCCGACACAGACCTGACAGCAGATATGCCTTATACCGATGTATTACTTGTATCAGAGCAAATACGCACTCATGAAGATGGTGGTCACCAGCGCTAGCTAACCGCTTCTGATTGGCTGATTTCGCCGCTGAAGCTGTTGGGGGATTTCTTCATTGATCCTATATATTATAGGATTTTGTGTGTGTATTTAAAATTTCTTTTTCATTCATACATGTGTAAATGATACAGATTCAGAGCTGGACACATCTTCAGATACCTTCGATTCCATGTTGGTGAGAGGAGAGCAGCTCTTATGGTTACGTTGGTTAGAAGACTCAATATGGAGCTGTGCCCATAAATTAAGCTGCCAAGACCCACCGAGCTGTAATGTATTTCGTCTTGGGAGCTGGTGAGTATTTCTGTGTTTTCCTGGGTCTTTTTCTCCACTGTGTAAGGTCACAGTTGTTGCTGTCAGGCTCTGTATATGCCTAACCTACAGCTCTGTCAGGGAGCTTACATTCAGAGGTCTGATCAAGTAGACACGTCCACCAGAAGTTTGTATAGAGAATTATTTTATTTTATATATACTGAACAGGCCGCTTAAAACATAAAAATAATGGTGCTGCATGAAAGTTTTAGTCTGGCTGAGACTTTTGCAGAGAATTTTGAGTTATTTCCATTTTCAGGGTAGACAACGCTTGTTTGTCACATAAATGGCTACTTGTAAGAGAGACAATGGGAATATTTTGGTTACCTATCAAAGTGGAAGCCCCTTAAAAAATCCTGTGCTAGCCCTTGGTTTTAACGTACAATGATGGACTCCTGTGGCGGGCATACACCAAACACAAATGGAGAAGTCTTATTCACAATCAATACACCAAGACTTCTGTCTCAATCTTTGTTCAGTGAATTTAAGTCTGAGCAGCTTCTCCCCTCTGTTGGCTCAATAGAGGGGGGCTTCTGTCCAGTGATAACAAACAGGAAGAACATGTCATGCCAGGGATTGTCTACAGCAGTAGTGGTGGCATTGAGAATATAGTTGTTCCTGCCTTCGGTATATGGCCCACATGAAGTCTTTCACTGAACTGAAGCAGATGGAGGTAAACAGCAGGGAATAAACACAAGAGAAATCCCAGACGATCCAGACAAGAACACCAAAGATACGCATACTCTGCAGCAATGTGAGGTTCTAGATGATGCAAGAAATCTCCTTCTTAAGATGCCATATAGCATAGGATAGATATGTTAGTTAAGGATTAATATTTACAGATTCACATTTATGTCACAATATGACTATCCATATTGAAATGTTGCTATCTAGAGAATAAGTCCATAGCTACCAATCTCAATCTGCATGATGTGTAAGTGACTGTATCAGTCTGTTTCTACAAATACTATAAACAGTGTTTTCTCCAAGACATCAGGTGCTCTATTATGACCATTCAAGCCAATCCATTTGTACTATACATTTGTAGCACAGTAGATTACCCAGGTCTTCCTGTTACTGTGGCACAATCTGTGGAGAACAGGACCCCAGTGATATAACCTTACTAACACAACTGGTATCAGAGGCCAAGACCGATTTTCTGTTGATCATAGTAGCTTAGTGCCAACCATCAGAGCTTGTTGTGGTTTTGGTTCTATTTGAGCAGTTGGACTGTTCATGTGCTTTGATTATAGCAAGCCTGGTCAGACGCTGGTCTTTTCTCATGTGTCCAGGCTCAGAGACCGGCTCTTGTGGCTGAACCTAAAAATGTCTAATTTAGTGATATTCACATTATTGGTGGGATACTTATCTTTAGAATTACGTGGAACTGATATAGAAGTGTTTATGATATTTTGTACAAGGGATGGAAAGAATGGTTAGGTTCACGTTGTTCCTTGTGACTCATATCTTTATAACCACTTCTTCCAGTCTAAGTCTCACCAGTCCTTCTTACCCGGGACTTGCCAGATGTTCTGCAATAGTCTTCAATGCTGATTATAGTAATAGTATTGGAAGGTTAATGTGCATATTTTCTAACATTACAAACACTTTGGGGTTACCTAGTAACTGTGATTTATAGTAAAACATATTGATGCAAATATTCCAGAAAACTGTGAAGATGTGTTCCCTAAGGACTGTGGGACTTGTATTATCAGAGCACATAATGGATGATGGCCAGAAAACGCCCAGCTCAGTTCTCTAAGTAAAACTCAATTATAATTTCTAAATACAGCACATATTGCATTATCCCAGCACAAACAGAGCTAGGTGGAAGATTTAACTGATCTCTATATAAATTGATGGCAACATATTTGACTGAAGATGAATACAATTCCGAACAAAAATACAAAATGAGAATAAATCCAAGGAGTAATATCTTCCAATAAAAGTGTATATTGCCAGCATTTGTTACTGCAGCTCTGAGGTATGAAGCAGATTATGTAGGTTCTATAATATAATTGTTGACCAATAGTGACAACTCCCCTGGTGTGCTAGAATTAGCCGGGTAATTTCTCCATTTATTAGGTCAAACAACGGCAGACAATGTCAGGGAGCAGGAACTGGAATTTAACCACAGGGACAGAAAATTGCTTAGTAATCTGTGACACTGGGTGGCATGACACAGACAGGTAATCGGTAGTAAACTATGGGCAATTCCAGTGATACCAGGTGCCCGGAAAAATTCTATATCCTACCTTTTATTAAACAACAGAATGTGTGCACATAATGTTATGTTATTTCATAACATAACGCAAAGAGCGATGACAATGCCTGTTATACGGACTATTTCTGTGCTGCATCCACCCGGATATAAAGTTTGTCTTTTTGTCAATGCAACTATTTGTGGTTAAATATAGCAAAATCAGACATAAAAACAAAATGAGCACTATAGAGGCCCAGGTAACACCATAACTAGATGATATGATTGGGCAGAATACCAGCAGAATAAAACAAGACCTAGTATATACAGACTGAGAGGTAACAGGGCCCTGCTTACAGTTTATAACAAAGTAGGAGTTTGATACATGAGGTTACGTACTACACTGTGTAGGTTGGCCACACTGCAATAGGAAAAAGTGCTTAGGGGTTATATCATCCGTCATCATTATTAACTTGTATCAGGCCTATGGGATGCACAATAATACACCTCCTAGTAGACAAATCTTAAAGATAAGCATCCATGGTTTAACGCTTTGAAAACCAAATGGGAATTGTCTTTCCTGCTGTAGTAAATACTGAAAAGTTAATTAAGTGAAGCAAATAGATGGCTGCAACTTCATATAATGTAAAGGCCAAGCTAAGTACTAGATACTATGACCTGGAGAGGTCAATACACAGTCAGAAGTGACTAGATAGCACCAGCCTCCAGCACCCACAGGAGATACGCCTCATAAAAGGTGTATCTTTGGATGTGTCCACTACTAATGTCACAAGTAATACCCCATTCATACTGCACCAAAATCCCGGGTTTTTGCCGGGGCGAGCTCAAACGACCCGGGTCTTGGTGCAGTATGAATGGTACAAGTCAAAAATCTTCAACCCGGGATTTATCGAGAGGTAATTCTATGAATGGTGCAACCCGGGTTTTTCCACCCGGGTTGCACAGAAAACAAGCTGATTGGCTGTCTGCCTGTCTCTGGAGGATGATGTCATCGGTGGGAGCCAGTGGAAGATTCGAGAAGGAGTTTAGGAGAAATGGTGGATGGTGGAGTGAGAGACCAAGCTGAAGCAGAATCGGAGTTTGTTGGAGAAAATTGCTTTTATTTCACTGAAAAAGTGTGTATTAACAGCAATTATGACATCACCATTTTTCAGCCAATGAAAACTGCTCTGGTGATGACTCCCACAAATTGCCAGGGCACAGACTTGTGCAGTATGAATGGGGTCAACCCGGGAAATTCCCGGGCCCGAGGTGCAGTATGAATGGTGTTTCTGAGTTGGGACGCTCCGAGCCCCGGCAAAAATCCGGCTTGAAAAACCCGGAATATTGCCGGGGCGGCAGTATGAAAGCGGTATAAGTGATCGAGCCCTTACTGTACTGAGCCTACACTTACTGCTTCCCTTTCCATCTCTGCACACGCAAGGGGAGGCAAGACAACGAGACACAAAGATCTGAATCTGAATATACACAGTATAGAAATACAATTGGTGTACAACAAACTCTACATGAGCATCACCTGTGTATAAGATCCGGCAGTGAGAAGATCCTGCAATATGATGAAGATGGGAAATAGAGCTGGTGTTATAACTGATAATGGAAGATCATATCATTTAGTAAAGTGTTAAATAAAGCTGAGGATCATACAGAGTAGCTGGGAGCCCCTGTTCAGCCATGTCATTTACCAGACCTGATCATCATAGCAAACTCTTCTCATCACCTCCCTGATTCATCCTAAGAATACCACTGATTACTAAATATGCCTGTACAGTTTCTGAAGTTTTTACAGCACAATTGAATCTGATGATAAATAGTACAAAATACACAAACTTACACAACATATCACTTGTTTTATGGGCAGCATCACGTTACCCAAGGTTTGCATGGATCAGACACTTCCGGTAGATGGTGACACAGTGATACCAGACACTGGTTTTGCCATCTCTGTGCAGTCCCCCATGCATCATCCTAGGGGTGTTTGTTACTTGTCTGTATTGAGGTTTGGATTCTGTCCATAGGCAGTGACTTTACAGATCAGCCACTGCTTCATCCAGTTCTCTGAGGTGTAGTTATTCATAGTCTTTGGTGGTTCCCTTATAGTCCTATTTAAATTCCTGACTTTGGCTAAGATGCTGAGTTGTATATGCACAGTTTGGTTGAGGCCTAGATGCATTTGGGTGGAGTTGTTCCTTTGGGAAGGCCACTAGGACGGTGATAAAAGATCTTGTTTGTTTTCTGTGTCTCATAGTTGTGAATGGCTGGTATGCGATGCACTGTGTGGGTCCAGGTGACCCAGGTGTGGAGATAGAGCATTGGCTTAATGTTATGGGACACTATTGAAAAATGTCTGGTTTCACTTAGAGAGGATTTTACTTTCGTCAGGAATATTTGTAATGTTCTTCCACAAAGGTATGAGTTTCAATTTCTTTGGAAGATGGATGATCAGGTAAAGCAGATAAAGTTGTTATCTACCCAATTTTTACGAGCAAAGAAAAAACTCTGACCATCCATCTGTATAATACATATGCAGACTTCATGTAAGTAAATGTCTTTTTGTTATCCTTCCGCTTGAACACGAGGGCAGATTACAATAAAAAGTAACAGTAAGGTTAACTTCTTCGACAGGCTAAAACCTGACCAGAAGGTATTCGGGGGAGCAATAGACTGGGTAGCCAACTTTCTACAGGGCTTGCTATGAATGTGGGACTATTAAGGACAGACTGCCCAAAAGGAAGATGCTATAGAAGTGGTAAAAAGCCTAGGCAGGATAAATAGAGCAGTGACATGATGTGAGGAGGGGAATGGAGGCAGCAGGAAGCCACAGGCTGAGAGTTATATAGTGGAAGGAGCAGGGTCCCCAGCAGCACATAGTATATCAGGAGATGAGTGATGTGTTAGTGAGGACAGGGCTCTATGTGATAGGGGCAGTGACATGATGTGAGGTGCGGAATGGAGACAGCAGGAAGTCTCAGAGTTATATAGTGGAAGGAGCAGGGTACCCAGCAGCACAGAGTATATCAGGAGATGAGTGATGTGTTAGTGAGGACAGGGCTGCATGTGACAGGGACAGTGACATGATGTGAGGAGGGGAATGGAGGCAGCAGGAAGCCACAGACTGAGAGTTATATGTTGTTCTGTTATATAAATGGAGGCGCTAAGGAATTGTAGCTCATTATCGGAGTGTTACTACTTACCTTCATTTATATTTTTTGAATACTAGACCCTTTCACAAGCACTGAGGGAACCAGATGAATCTAGAGACCCTCACACAATCCCTTAGTATCATACATGAAGTACTATCCTAGATCATATCACCTGAGCTGTGCTCTTCACATTTACACTGACATTATTGTACTAGCTGATAAGAAATGAACATTCTGGTCTATTATGCCCCTTACACATGATTAAGTCCATTTACAGACACTGAAGACCATGCAGCGCAGGACAGCAGGTACCCGTCTCACCACAACCTCTTACAGTAAAACATTTCTGAATCTGCTGACTTATTTCTAAAGGGAATTTAAAAATTGTCATTTTTTTTTTAATTGGACCTTTAACCACAACACCATTTCAGTGTAAACCTGTAGTCCTGCTGCTCCTCTCTAGCACCATTCTCACATTACTGTGGCTGTAGGAAACTGTTATAATGAGCAGCAGCCGGCTGCTCGCTGGCAGTCTGGTGGGGTTCACATGTTATAAAGTGCACATATGTTCTCTGGCAGATTCAGGAGCATTGTCTGCGATGTATGATAGACACAGGGGAAGCCTGATTACCAGTCATTCTGCATTTATAATGTACAGTCAGGCATTAGGGAGGCGAAGATGTTATTTTAGCTTAGTTGTCTATAGGTAAAATAATCTTGTAAGTTGGATTTAATTGGTTCAGGGATTTAGAACAAAATCACAATGGCCTGAAAGTGAGTTGGTCGACAAAGCTTTAACTACCATATGATGCTACAAGATGGATTGCTGCAATTTCTAAAACTGCACACTATACGAGAATCAGAGGGAGCTGACCTACATCTTAACCCAGCACAACGGAAACAATTATCAAACTCCCTGTATGAGGCATCTATTTATATATGTTACTATTTATACATGCTATAGTACAATAAATGAGTATTTTATACTGATTGCACAACCCCTGATTTCCTCACGTTTACACTAGGATTGTGTGTCAGTGTGGCCATGAGGGAGCTCCAAATATATGAGGGCCTGAGTTCAATGGCAGCTATTCTATTTAGAGATGAGCGATACCTCTGATCTATGTCTAAATCTGCCAGGAAACCTCCAATACAAGTCCTAATCCTGCCAGTACTGGGGATGCTTGGCTTTTGATCTTAATAGAGACCAAAGAGGTAAAGCATTCAACTACCACTGATCACAGTATATTCCTTTCCCTTCATGATAGCTCCTCTTTAATAACAATTATCCAGAATTAATGTCCGCCCTATAGAAATAATACTTGCTGATACCAAATATACCCTATATAAAAAATACTTGCTGAAAATACTAATTAAAGTTTGAACTGGAATTTTAAAATAGACTTCAAACTGAACGTAGAAGCAACCACAAGCTGCCATTGGGACCTCTATACCGGGGTCTGCTGGTATTAGACGCAGGATATCACTGTACTGTATATAGAAAGGACACTTGTAAAACAAGCTTTCTCCCTCTTACCTACCAAACAGAGACTGACTATTGTAACGTGGAGAATTAAGCAGGCCCAAGTACAGGTTCACCTAATAAGAGGGAGATACTAATAACTGGTGAAGGGGTAAAGTAACCACAAAACTTCCCAAGAGAAAGAACTGGGGTCTCAGAGTTCTTCAGCTTATCGTGTGCCTCCCTCTTTGGTGGGACATCCCAAATTACAGGCTGAAAAAAGGGCACAGTTTAACGACAAGTGTGTGAGGGGGGCTTATTTTGCCCTGATTTCATGATTGTATATGTTGGGGGGTATGGTATAGATTGCCAGTATCACTGCCACACCAATTAGATTGGAAGAAGAATAAGCCACATAGATCATGTGCAGTTCTTCCTTATAAGTGACTTGTACTTACAGCGACCAAGTAGTAAAACGAGCAGCGCAGCTGAAGTCACAATCAGGATATTGCATTAACCTGATCCATCAGGGTATGTGTTCCTACTACGCATTTTGGAGACCTAACCCCCTTCGACATGTGGGATGTCTGTGGATTTGCTTAGGCACCGAATATTCATTAGGTGTCCGCCAGTCGCAGCAAAGTCTTGCAGAGGCCCCATATTATATGTAATATTATACTATGTAATAGTGATCAGTGTGAGATGTGAGAGATGAATAGGAGATAATAGACTTCAAGGGGTAATTATATCAAACTTTCTAAAAAGTGAAAGTGGTGCCCATACCAACCAATTAGGTTATAGCTCTCATTTTATTTAGGACATGCTGGTAAATTATTATTATTATTATCCTTTATTTGTTAGGCGCCACAAGGTTTCTGCAGCGCCGTACACAGTACAAACAGTAAACCATACAGGGTGACATAGTACAGAACAATAAACACAAAGTACCAGTACTTCGTAAACTCCGGGCAGACATATGGGTAAAGACGGAGCAGAAGAACAGGTGAGGAGACAGGAGGGGAGGGGGCCCTGCTCATACGAGCTCACATCCTAAGGGAGGGTGAACAAACAGGCACAAGAGGGAGCCATTAAAGTAAGGGAGAGAAAGGCGGGGCTAGGGGAGAGAGGGGAGAACGAGAGAAGGATGTTAGCGAAGGAGCAACAGAGTAAGGGGTTAAGTGGATGGTTGTAGGCTTTGAGGAACAGGTGAGTTTTAAGTGCCCGTTAGAAGGAGCACAGACTGGATGAGAGACGGATGGAGCGAGGGAGGTCGTTCCAGTGCAGGGGAGCAGCTCGGGAGAAGTCTTGGATTCTGGAGTGGGAAGAGGTGATCAGAGTGGAGGAGAGGCGACGGTTATTGGCCGAGCGCAGGGAGCGGGCAGCGGTGTGAATGGTGAGGAGGTGACTAATGATAGTTAGAATCTGATTGGTTGCTAAGGACAACACCTCCACTTTTCCTTTTAAGAGTGTTTCATACACTTACCTCTAAGAGCTCCACAGACATCTCCTTCTAATACAAGGGGAGAGATAAAGCAAACAAAGTAATCACTATAATTGTGATCTGGGATATATATATATTTATTTGCAATTATTTTTCATTTATTTGTAAGCTAATAAAACATTACAAAAACGTATGTTGTATGTAATGTGATATAAAGGTTACAATAAGGAAGGATACAATAAAGATTGAGGCAGTGTAATCTCTGGCATATAACGGTGCTGTACTCCTGGGGGAGATTGATACCACTCCTCATGCTTCCCTGTCTAGTGGTTGTATCCTAGTTTATTCCTTGGGGGGGGATTTAATACCTTCAGTTCTGCACATCATGAATTAGGTTAGAGGAACAAATCACAGAACCAAGTATCTCAAGTGTCTGTAATTTTATTCCTTATTAGAGGAAACATTAATTATACAAAGAAGGCTGCATAAGAATCCTGGCAGCTCCTCTACTGGGGTCTTCATTATCATTCTGGGTAATTAATGAGTTATTCACGTAGCACTTCACCTATTCCCTGCCTGGCATATGTAACGTGGAACGGTCTGAACATACTAACATTGAGAGTGTGGTCTGTAATGTTGGGTGATGTGTAATTATTACTGATATGTAGTGGGATATTCACATGATACCTTTATATGGTCATGCCCATCGTTAAGGTGTACGGGGGTCACACTAAAATAGTAAAGGGTCTATTTATTAAGCATCCTGTCATTTACCATGCCGGGCTGCCCTAGGAGCCACAGTGAAGTTACCCTCCCTTCTCCACGATATCTTTTTACCATTTATCATCAGCGTAGCACAGCCGGTGATGGAGGAACTTCCACGGGGAGAGATCCAGCAAAGCCGGTGAGGCTCCAGTTGGAGCCTATTGAAAAGACAGGAAAGGCCTGAGATGACGTTACCTTGCTGTGAAAGGCAAGGCTTTACACAGCTTGATAAATTGGAGAACTTTGCAGCTCCTGTATTAATATATGATGTCTGCATTAAGAAACGTTAAATGGGTTATGGCAGAAGAAATTGATATAGTATAAATGAGGTGATGGACATTTTACGGAGGAAACGCTTGTTTTACAGGGGAGCTGCCTACAGTGTTTCACACTGAATGGAAGAACAGCTTTATAACCCTTTCAGTGCCAGACAGGAGCCTCCTGCAAGCAGCAAGTGCTATAGCATCACTCAAGTGGAACATGGGTTAAGAGTCTGGCATTTCTTGCTCTTTGTCTCCCTGAAAGAGCTTGATTATCAAAATTGCTGCAATCACTCCTAATTATACATCAAACAGCTAATCAATGTAACTCCTATGTATAGATATGCCATGTACAGCCAAGGTTGGGAGGTGGAACTTAACACACGGCATGCTGGACAAAAAGAGCAACTTGTTAGAGCCCCATTTAAATCCAGGTCATCTCTAATGGATTTGAAACGTTCTGGTTACGTGGAAGATCGGTGTTAATGCAGTTATTACGGGGCACGGAATTCTGGGACAGATTCTAGGAAAGCAATGGAAAGATGTTTAACTATTACAGCAGGCTAGAGAGTGTGAAGCTACGATGTATTGTGAGAGAAGGTTATCTGGACATGATCAATTTACTGCACTTATTGAAGAACTGAGCTATAGATATGCTCTTAAGACCCAGGTGAGAAAGGACAACAGACACACACTGTCTCAGAGAGTTCAGGGGGAGTATTTGGCATTTAGCAGCATCTCTACTCATGAGTCGTTAAAAGCTTTAGTTGATGTGATTATAGAAAACTGTGTTTATATGTATTCTAGAGCGCCTGCTTGCTGAAATGGTGTGCCATCTGCCTGAGGATGCCGGTCGGTTATTGTATAGCCTCTCAGTAAATGATGGTCATTCTCCATAAACTTATATACCTTTTAAACTTGTGTGCACAGCCTCAGATTAATGATAGGCTTGACCAGTCAGATTTTCCCTTGGAGTCATTTCACACCGAGCAAACTTTTGCTTGAAATGGCTGAATTCTATAATTAAGGGCAAAGGCGAAACAAAAGGTCTGAGAGGAAGCAGTGTGCCAAAATTTAACCAATTAACCTCTACGTATAAGTCCAAAAAGGCGGCGCGATTACACATTTCTAGAGTCTCAACTTTGGCTTACGGCAAGAATGCGCAACAATCTTCAAATAGCTTAACCCTTTCAGTGCGGTTAGTCCGGTACTCTATAGAAACTGGGAATTCTCAGTAAATATCGGCTCGATATGAAGATAATAAAATTTGAACGAAGTCTACCCCTCTTGTAAAGAATGATCATATTAAATGGCTACTGCAGAAACCAAACAGAGAAGAATTTTGCAAGTTAAACGAGTGAAATACTCTGATTGCTGCAGTTATTCATGGTCCAGAGTCATCAATGTAAATGGATAATTACACTACTTATGAAGTCATGTGTTCTGCTGTTACAGATGTGATGCACAAATCCCATTAGTTACCCCTTTGTCCGTTCACACTGAAGGGAACGTCTGGGGCAGGAGTTGCTTGATATGCCGTTATATATGAATCCTGCAGCTCCATCCTGGTGGGAATCAAGGGGTTATGTGCCGTTTCCTCACTTTGCCAGTTCCGCATCTCTTCTAAACAAGGGTAATTAGCTGTTGGCGGGTGGCGTGCAGTAATTAACATTCTCTCAATTTTGTTTCTCGGCTTCGGCTTTTTGTGGGTATAATTGGGCTCAGCTTTCTCTTTCTTCAGATAATTGGGTTCTCCCGGCGTGGAATTGCATTGCCTATTCTAAATTTAACCAGCCAGCTTTTTACTTTTGGTACCTGTTCCTGCTGCTGCTCATTGCTTTTCTAAGTTCAGAAGGTTTATGCAAATACATTTTTTATTTGGGCTCTTGTGAAAGGTGAATAGAGGTGAAAAGTACACGGTACAAATCGGCCACGAGAGAAGTGTCCTTTAAACCAAATTCTTTGTAGGCAACAGTCAGCCAGCACCTTCATTGTGGTCGTCCATATGTGAGAAAAGCTTAGCGTGGCACCTTAAGGGTGCCAAAGTTTAACAGGGCTCCTAGAACACATAACGGGTGACATAATATCACACATTCAGCGTCTTTATTTTCACCATGGCGACCTCTTGTTGATCAATGGCTGCTCACAGAGAGGACCAGCAGCCGCAGCCTCTTTGAACCTGCCCACTGTTGCTGCCCCACGTTGGTAATGGGCGCTGGGCCATGTCACAGCTGAGCGCCACACTCACAAGAGTATTTAATGTGTGGATAAACACTGTCCAAGGTGCTGTATCCACCTTCTCTTAAAGACAGATCTAGTTCCTCAAATTACTGAAGCAAACAAAACGGAGAAAAAATAAGACCTGATTCTACAAGTGAAAATTGTGATGTTAATTAACACTAATTGAAAACACTTTGCTTGACTGACTTGAGAACCGTTACTATTTTTATAAGTATACAAAAGAGCAATTATTACTTCCCACCCAAAGCACCGTTAGATCTGAACTGCAAAATGCACAGGATTATATTGCAAGACATAAACAAGTTATTGTGATGGAGGAAGGCAAGTAATTATGAAGAACACAAATTCTTTGGCTCAGACATTGCCAGCTACACATGCAGAATGGAAGCAGCAGTCAGATCTCACTTATTTGGCATTGACATCATACAGCAATGAGAAAATATGTGGTAAATGTCTCACATAAAGATAATTTCTTGGTCCGAAAATATGTACAATTTGGAAACTGCAGATAATATTAACTCTCACACAGCCCAGTTTGAGACAGCAGTTTCATAAAGAACAATTTGTGCGGCAGAATAAAATGATTGTACCCCCAACTGTTTAGAGTTCATTATAAATCCCCCACCCCCAGATAACATGAATACACACATCCCCAACCCCCAGATAACAATGGCTGATACTTTCACAGTATTGACAGTGTTATAACTACTAGTATCAGCTCTACATAGGAAGCCTTGTATTAGAATACAGCAATATTCTGTCTTAAAGACTATTTAGTATAATATTAATAACATCCCATTATCAGACAGAACCCGTCTGTGTCCTCTTACTGTTCTAGCTATATGGTAACATTGAGCTTTCTGTGCTGTGGCCTGACCTTTGCAGAGAGGAAGCACAAGGCATGAAATACACAACCATCAGAGCACAGACAGTAATAGCGCTATCAATGGTTCTAAATGAGCTGATGTTCTTCTCACAAATGTGTCAAACTGTATTTTGGTGATTTGGGTTGGAATTTGGGGCTATACTAGTTATTGCCGGCATCCTTAGTTCCTGACCGTGTAAAAGTACAAGAGGAGGATCTAAGTGCGGCACAGACACACCCGAGTAGCTTTGGTCATTGCATTATCCCTGCGTTCGGCCAATGACCGTCACCTCTCGTCCACTCTGATCACCTCATCCCACTCTAGAATTCAAGACTTCTCCCGAGCTGCCCCCCTCCACTGGAATGACCTCCCACGCTCCATCCGTTTGTCCCCTAACTTGTGCTCCTTCAAACGGGCACTCAAAACCCATCTCTTCCTTAAAGCTTACCAGCCTTCCACCTAACCCTCTCTCCATGCTCGCTCCCACCCCCTTGCTCCTCCTCTTTTGGGGTGCACGCTTGCTCCCCCCCCACTGACTCCCTTTGTGCCGGCCATCTGTTTCCCCTCCCTTTAGGATGTAAGCTCTTATGAGCAGGGCTCCTTCTCACTCCTGTCTCTCTACCTTCTCTTCTGCTCCTACTCCATTACATCTGCTTTGCCTGGAGCCTCTGAAGTTTTGGTACTAGTTGTTTATTGTTCTGTACTGTCCATTGTTTGTATTGTGTTCGGCGCTACGGAAACCTTGTGGCGCCTTATAAATAAATAATAATAATAATAATAATAATAATAATAATTGCATTATGCTGGAGCAATAGAGGCTAATATGTGTCTTTTTCATTCTGTTTCCAGGGTAAGACCTTATAGGAGGCTGTAAGATCTCATAATGCTGTCGGAGAAAATCAGTGGTTGGGATATTTTACACCGATCAGCCACAACATTAATAATGTGAATAATATTAATTATCTTGTTACATTGGCACTTGTGAAGCGGGTGGAATATTTTAGGCATCAAGTGAGCAGTCACTTCTTGAAGTTGATATGTTGGAAGCAGGATGCAGCTATGGAGTGATTAGTACCTGTCAAAAGTGGTCCAAGAAAGGACAACAAGTGAACCAGCGACAGGGTCATGGACGCTCAAGGTTCATTGATGTGTGTGGGGAGCCTGTCTGGTCCAATCCCACAGAAGAGCTACTGTAGCACAAATTGCTAAAAAAAAGTTAATGCTGTCTATGATAGAAAGGTGTCAGGACACACAGTGGGGGCTGCGTAGCCACAGACCAGTCAGAGTGCCCATGCTGACCCCTGTCCACTGTCGAAAGTGCCTTCAATGCTCATGGCAGCGCCAGAACTGGACCATGGAGCAATGGAAGAAGGTGGCCTGGGCTGATGAATCAGGTTTTCTGGTACATCTCTGTGTAAGAAATGGCACCAGGATGCACTATGGGAAGAAGGCAGCTGGCAGAGGCAGTGTGATGCTCTGGGCAATATTCTACTGGGAAACCTTGGGTTCTGGCATTCATATGGATGTCACTATGACACATACCACCTACCTAAATATTGTTGCAGACCAAGTACACCCATTCATGCCAACGGTATTCCTTGATGACGGTGGCCTCTTACAGCAGGATAATGCTCCATGACCCACTGCAAAAATTGTTATGGAATGGTTTGGAAACATGAGAAATAGTTTGAGGTGTTGACTTGGCCTCCAAATTCCTCAGATCTCAATCTGATTGAGCACTGGGATGTGCTGGAAAAACAAGTCCGACTCCTCACAACTTACAGGAGTTAAAGGATCTGCTGGTAATGTCTTGGTGCCAGATACCACAGGACACCTTCACAGATCTTGTGGAGTCCATGCCTCGACGGGTCAGAGCTGTTTTGGCAGCACAAGGGGGACCTACACAATATTAGGCAGGTGGTTTTAATGTTGCGACTGATCGGTGGATCTCCACCTACTCACAACCAATGGGTCATTGCAGGAAATGGAGAGTATTGGATGCATGGATGTGTCCTGAAGTCTTGCTAGAGCCCATTTGCTAAGCAATGTAACAACATGGACCTGTAAGAAACTCTCGTCAGCAAATAAGTTATAAAGGAATGAAAACACCTACTGAAAAGATAATACCATATTTTATTCTGACCTTTACAATTTACCAAGTACACAACGGTCATAAGAGGTATAAATGGTGCACAGCGCACTGATGCTGCCACTGAAGGTGGCATTGATTCACAGCACACTTATTCTTCACTGAAAACCACTTGTGACATGATATTTATAATAGTGATATCACAGCCTGCAATCACACAACCAGTGTATATATTATACTATGGAATGAAATGTCAGGGTCAGCTGCGAGTCCTGCTTGGTCGGCTGGAGATCCCACGTCACAAGCTAAAATGACAGTTCAGTGCTTTTAGTAAGTGCTACAGCATAAATTTTGCATAGATCCAGAGTGCCGGGCATTTAATCAATGCCACGAGCCCGCAAACCTCACTGCAATCAAAGCCACAAATTAAAATCGCAAGGGACAGATGCCTTAGATCAATCCCTGGAAATATTAACCAGCGGTTTGTGAGACTAAGCTCTGTGCCAAGAGAAAGGGAGATAAAACTGGCACTGCTGACTGATCTGTTCTTCTACCAACTGGTTTCTTTTTAGACGTAGGTGAGCAGAGTGCACCCATTGAATCTACACTGTTTTCTACAAAGCGTCCAGTATGGATGTGTCTGACAGTGTCAAAAACAGAAAGAAACTTTTATAAACATTTTCTATCCTCTCCCCCAAAACACATTGGTCACCTTATCTTTAGAACTAATACTGAATTTGTTTAATTGCCCTCATTTACTTACTGAGGTCACTGGCATTAAGCAGGAAAGTTTACATTTCTGGACAAAATACCAAGCACAATATACAACATACTACTGAGTTGTAGAAATAATGACAGGTGCATTTAACAGATGAGAGTAAATTAGAATAAAATAACATTAGTCTACAGGATGCTGTGCTGTCATTATACACGAATGCAGTCTACTCGAAGGGTCTGTAAGGATGGCTCCTGAAATGTCAAGATGCAATAATGTAAAGATCCCAGATCTCCACTGCCCAATTACCAGCAGGAAAAGTGTTTGATTGCCTCTTAATTGTAGGATGACGTGACGTGTCTAGTGGTGAGAAATAGGAAAATAGTATCTCACATTCAGTACTTAACACTTCTACTTAGAGATGACAAGAGGTACTTCTGCTCCTGCAGTGACAGATTACTGTAGGGGTCAAATACAAAACTGAGAAGAGCTGGGTTTTTCACAATGATTGAGAACAACAAGGGTAAATGGTCCATTAGCATGTTTGTTAAGCGTCTACTTAGCAGAACCAGGCTAGTTTATCTGTTTAACTGTATACATCTCTATCACAATTATTCTAGGATGATGTGGACATCACTAAGAAAAACAGCCATAAGATTCAGATTCAATGAGAGAAAGATTAGGGGCTAGATTTACTAAACTGCGGGTTTGAAAAAGTGTAGATGTTGCCTATAGCAACCAATCAGATTGTAGTTATCATTTATTTAGTACATTCTACAAATGGACAGCTAGATTCTGATTGGTTGCTATAGACAACATCTCCACTTTTTCAAATAGTTTAGTAAATGTAAACCCAGGAGTCTGAGGCTGATCCCTGGCTCATAAATTGGAGGCCAAGATCAAAACGAGAAAAAAAAAGAGTGAGCTCTGTACAACCAGACCATTACTGAATGCAGAACAATGCTGACCTCAAAGGGAGCGAAGCTTCAATACCCCCCCTCCCCACACACACACATCATTACACCCCCTGAGACTGAATGATGTGACTAACCTGCTCACAGCTCGAGGGACTAGTTCTGAATTACCATATACAGAATCCTGATGCTCGTTAGCACAGGTCCTGAGAACAATCGTTTATTTTTCTGCACCTTTGACCCTGCACAATAATAGATAATGGTGGATGCAATTATCTTCTTTTATTATTAAAAGTTCATAGCGTACAATTGAGATACATGTAGCTGGTGAGAGCTGCTGGCCTGTGGCAGGAGGATATCTGGGGAAATCTATAGGAGAATAGTGAGAGCACTAACAGAAATATACTTGTGTGCCCCTCTGGTGTTTCTATGGGTGTTTGAACGCATAGAAACAGCTTACTGCACTTATGTAGACATTTGACATGCCTTTGTACCTGCCACACAAATTGGAATGTTTTGGAATTGGACGGAACACTGATCTATGGACAATCACAATGTACAATGTCACTAGTACGGTGTTACTCACAACCTGGGATAGGGTTGTAGTGTGTCTCATCCCCAAACACTGACCTAATATCTGACTAGCAGAGAATTGTGATATAATTGACAATTCCCAGTTTGATCTATTAATCATTTGAGCTATCTCTGCTATTTGGGCTTAAGCTGTAGATTGTAATGATGATGAAGGATGATTTTAGAAGGTTTACAACTTTAGAGTTAATGTTGGTAGGACTTTGAAATTATGATTTACTCTTTTCACTACGTGGACCTGCAAATGTGGGTGCATTATACAGGGGCAGTTCCCTAAAGCAGAAGGTGGCAGTTCACCTATGTCATCACAAGTGGATGCCTTGCATGAAACTAAATGTATGTACATATTGTGTAGTTAGGAAAGGAGCCTTACAGACCACACTGCACAAATCCAGATACTAGAAGAGATACCTGGATTTGTATTCCATCATCTAGTCCTATGTGACTCCTAGGCGGTATCTTTCCATTAACCCTGTGACAAATGTTGAAGAGAATACAGTAGATGTTTATATATCATGTAACCAAATGTCAGATAAACATCGTCATAGAACAGGAAAAGTTTTCATAACTTTATTACAGTACGTTCCCAGGATGAGGGGGAGGGGCCTGAATGGAACTTTTTATTTTAATTGCTTAGGCACCGATGCGGCTTATATCAAGTTCCAGGCACTATATTTCCCACACTCTTCAGCTGGAGGGGAGAGGGTCAGACAGTGGCAAAACATCTCCTGTGTTCCCCGATCCCATCTCTACTCCTCCTCCACTCAGCTGCAGCTTCTGACATCCAAACTATCTCCCCCTGCACATCCGGGACACACTATTCTATCTGGTATCATTCTTTCCCATCTGTGCCATTCTCTCTGCTCTTCCTCTGGGTGTGCCAGGCTCTCTGCCCTTCACTATCTGCACCAGGCTCCCCGCCCTTCCCCTGGGTGTGCCAAACTCTCTGCCCTTCCCCTGGGTGTGCCAGGCTCTCTGTCCTTCACTAACTGTGCCATTCTCTCTGCCCTTCCCTTGGGTGTGCCAGGCTCTCCGCCCTTCACTATCTGCACCAGGCTCCCTGCCCTTCCCCTGGGTGTGCCAGGCTCTCTGCTTTTCCCCTGGGTGTGCCAGGCTCTCTGTCCTTCACTAACTGTGCCATTCTCTCTGCCCTTTGCCTGGGTGTGCCAGGCTCTCTGCCCTTCACTATCTGCACCAGGCTCCCCGCCCTTCCCCTGGGTGTGCCATTCTCTCTGCCCTTCCCCTGGGTGTGCCAGGCTCTCTGCCCTTCCCCTGGGTGTGCCAGGCTCTCTGCCCTTCCCATGGGTGTGCCAGGCTCTCTGCCCTTCCCCTGGGCGTGCCAGTCTATCTGTTATTTCATGTATGTCTCTGTCTCCCTCATTGTGTGTTTGTCTGTCTCTAATTTTGTATGTGTACCTTTACCTCCCCACCTGTCTCTCTTTGCCCCCATTTGTGTGTCTCTGCATTGTGGGTGTCAGTCCTTTTTTTCTCCCCCTTTGTGTGTCTATCTATCTCCCTTTACCACTATTATAATATCTGCCCCCCCCCCCTCCCACCATCTTCTATCTTTTGCTCCCATCATGCACTTTCCCCTGTGCCCCTCTTAGCCCAATTTTCCTCTCGCTTTGCACCTGGTCCCACCTCCCCATTTATCTTCCCCTTCTCCATCTTCACCACTTACCTTCCTCCTCTTCTTCTGCTGAAGTTTACGATGGAGTACTGGTGGCTGCGAGTATAAGGCAGAACCGTGGCTCAGAGCCGTAACTAGGCAGGTGCGGGCGGTGCCGTCGCCCAGGGCGCAAGCCCAAGGGGGCGCATTAGCCGCCCGCTACCTGCCTCTGTGCCCAGGCTCAATCACTGCACACAGCGCTCTTACATCCATCTGCCTCCCTGACAAGAAACAACCTATTCCCAGCATCGGACGCTGTAGCTGCGGCCGAGCGGCTTCCTGCTTTGGCATTTGGAACGCAAGTTTGCATTCCAAATTCCGAACTTCCTGTCAGTGGAACGCACATGCGTTCCATTGACAGGAAGTTTGGCATTTGGAACACAAACTTGTGTTCCAAATGCCAAAGCAGGAAGCCGCTCAGGCGCAGCTACAACGCCGATCACCGCTGATGACCACTGCTAGAGAAAAGTAATTTTTACAACAAACTGCTCTTATAAGAGCATAATTCTCAATTCTGTTCCATTCCACTACCATTCTCACTCATCCCTTCCACCTACCTCCTCCATACCCAAACTCCTATTTCAGCCCACTTATACACCACTTCCACCCACCTCTACTCCCACTGATCTCACCAGCGCCTTATTTTATTTAATCTCTCTCTATTTCTCAACTATAAATTTAATATTAATTTCTATTTTATAATACACATATTTGCAAATTTATGATAATCCAAATGCATCAGAAATATAGATAGAGTTATAGATCTCTCTCTCTCTATATAAATAAATATTATATATATATATATATATATATATATATATATATATATATTCATTCATGCATCCGGCTTATCATGTATTTGCAAATATGTGTAACAGAATTTTTTCAGTAGCCACACCCCCATATTAGGTTGGCCACACCCACTTGGCAAATGTCACGCCCACTTAGATGGGGGGCGCCGGTGTCCTGTCTCGCCCAGGGCACTAAAGTGTCTAGTTACGGCACTGCCGTGGCTAATGCCACATAACTGAACCAGAGATGGCGGGTAAGCACACTTCTGATTTTAATAATTTCCTTTCTATACTATACTATGGCGCTAGCCACATCTTCCATGGGCTGACCACACTCCCTCTTGTGATTGGTCATTGCCCTTCAAAGGCAGCACACGCACTATTTCATGGTCCCTATCATTTATCTGTTCCTGGAATATTAGTAGCCTGGGTCTCTTTCTTTTACTTGCCCCTAGGTCAAAAGTTATCAAAACTTGCTTGTCATCCAGCAAACACAGATAATTCCTGTGATTTTATACAAACTGTGCAATAAATATTTATTATAATGTATTAAATACTGCATGATCTGTGTTATGTACTGTGATCACTTATTGCTCATCTTTCCATATTTCATATACCTGTACATTTTCAAAACAGGTCCCAAGATTCCAAGATCCAGACAAGAATCCAGTAGCAGATTGTGAAAGCTGCAATAACAGGTAGGAGAGAGCAACACAGATTTACTGCGTAATATGTCATGTCTAAATAGGTGCTGTCATGGGCCTATGTGGCCACACCCCTAACACTTTGTGACCACACCCCTAGCACTGTGACCACACCCCCTGTGCTCTCCTTATTTTTTCTGGAGGGGCCCCAAGAGGTTTCTGTATTAATGTCCCAAATTCCATTTATGTTACTATATGAAACAGAAAATATCACTGTACTTCCCCTGGACTCTATATAGCTCGCTGCATTCTGTACAACTCCCCGAGTGCAGCATTGTACGATGGAAAGTGCATCTGTTGAGTTCAGATCACTCCACGTTACAGAAAATCTGCACTAGCTTTTACATATGAATATGATTCTCTGTAAAACGCTACACAATACAAACAATGGTTAATAAATAATCATTGTTTCACCATGCAGAGGAGTGCGAGCCTTAGAGACCCCGTTGCTTACATTAAATGTTGTCCTGAAGTGAGTATAGGAGTGTATGCACTCTCGCACTAATCCCTAATAATCCCCCTTTTTCCGCTGTTTGAAATGTTTGGGGGGTGTGCAGGGATTCAGATGTGCTGGAGTCACAAGTCACGCACCGCGCACGCTCTGGTGCTCACTCGGCTTGTGGCGAAGGTCACAGCTATTTTCAGGAAGCCGATTGATTCAGGGAATTCGGAATGCCACAGGGAATCTGTGTGCCTTTCATTTATTAAGCTTCCGAGTGATGAGAACTTTGAAGGAAAGGATGAGAAGAGGAGTGGGAGGGGGACTGTGATAGTCTTGCTCACCCTTTGTATAATTAACACTTCCCTTAATCTCCCAGGTCTTTTTTTTGTCATCAATTCCCCCTTGATCTATGTTCTAATTAATTTAAGATAACAATTAGATGAAAAATGTCAGCAGAAAAAGACAGAACGTTCACAGTGTCTGCGATGTTTCTCATTGTAGAACTTCTCCCAGAACCCTGCTGTCAGTCTAATTGAGGTGTGATAGTCTCCGCACAACACAGAAGCTCGTGGGCCTAATGACAGAGGATATGTTGGCGTCATCACATGGATGGCCAGGTCCAGGATGGTCTGAAAATATGTAGCAGATGCACTGCCATGTTCTAGGAGAACAATGCGGAGGTGTCAGGCAGAGCAGCCAAATGAATGGCACTAAGCCCCTTTGTCCAATAAAGACACACTGTACATTTATTATCTGCTGGACATAATCCTCAGAATCAGTTGTGAATACAGGAACTGACTATCCAGCCCCATGTATTATTTAGATACCTTAATAAAGAACAGACAGTTCTGAGAGTTCTATAAAGGTGAGTAGAACTCTCCGATAACAAAAACTGGTCACGGGTTTTGTAATTTTACTTTAATGAATGTCCCCTGCGATCTGCTCCCTTCCTAATTTTTGTGGGCCACAACCCCATATCACAGAGCAGAAAAGTCTGGGCAATTGTGGTTGTGAACCTACTGTATGCATTATCATACCTTCCAACTGCCCAAAGGACGAGCTTCATACATGAACGTGAAAGGCATTCCAGCTAAAGCGGGTGTTCTGGTAGATCAGGGCAGGGTCTGGACTTAGTTTGTCTCGATTTAACATGTATAAATTTTGGGAGGTATGCATTATGAATGCCCCTTTACCTATCATAAATTAACTCGGGAAACAAAATCAAGGCCTTACATATCCCTGAGATAATTCTTGAACGTATTGGCCAGGTACCCACCTGAGAATCTACCACACACTGTACATATTTCCATGTAATCTAGGTAACATATGAAACAGGATGTGTTATAGAACAAGCGCAACGAATAGAGGAATAATATTATAACTAGAGACATATTCGAATGGTTTATTTACAAACGTAGAGGTCCACCAGCTACTATTACAAAATGATATTTGTAAGTGTTTATGGCTTTATGTCTGCTCGCAGAAGAAACCTCTTTCTTTTCATTGCTTTTTACTTAACACTCATCCTACAATAAAAATAAAAAACAAACAAAAACATGGTTACGATTTTGTTATACACCAAAGGGCTGTTCAAGCTAAACTCGCTTCTAATGATTTCCCTGCTGAAGTTGCACAGTTCATACGACTGATATAAAGTTTTAGGTATGACAGCCAGAGGCCGGCTCAGCAGTCTTAATCCTTTCAGTGCAAAGGAAGCCAGCAACGGATTACAGCCCTGCGCCTCCGAAAAGTGAGGGGCTCAACAACATGTCCAGGCTGCTGTACTTCACTTTAATACCTACATAAATTACTTTGCCTTTGCAGAGACAGCAAGTCCTTGCCCTGTATATATGGTAAAAGAGTGTCATGATTCCAGTATGCATTCTATAGAGTGTAGTTGTACACAGAGTGACTTTATTATAAACAAGGGTTACACAGGTAAAACTAGGTGCAGGGAATGGTTAAACAGCAAGCAAATGTCCATAGGAGTAGCAGAAACAATGGGTGAAGTGCAGGCACAGGACGGCAGTATCGCCAGGTTAGTTGGGAAGTTGAAGACGCTGGATACCAAGCACAATAAAATGACTGCAGGCATAGGACACCAGAATTACCAGGTTTAACAAAGAAGCTGGAGACCAGGCACAAATAGGGTGACCACAGGCACAGAACACCAGGATTACAAGATTTAGTAGAGGAGCTGGAGACCCCACACAAATAGGATGACTGCAGGTAAAGGATACCAGGATTACTAGAGGAGCTGGGGACACATGATGATGCACAGGAGAATCAGACAGGAGGAAGGTCAGGCAAGCCAGGGTCAGAAGCCAGTAGATCCACAACAAAGCCAGGGAGTAGACAGAAGCTAGGTTAAACAAAGCCGAGGTCTGGGTCACAAGAAACGGTGCAGGACAATGGAACAAGCACAAGTCAGATACCAGCGAACAAACAGGACCAGATAACAGGGGTGTTTCAGAGACCAGCAGCAGAGACAAATGTTGAACTGACCCAGTTTGCTGGAACAGGAAGTTATTTTTATTATTATTATTATTAATTTTTATTTATAGGGCGCCACAAAGAATCCGTAGCGCCGTACAAGGACAAACAATGGCACAGTACAAGGTGAAACAGCACAGTACAAGTAACAGTAAGCACTATAACTCTGGGGGCTCAGGCACAGCATGAAAGAGAGAGAGGGAAGGTAAAAGTGAGTATAGGCAGGTAACTATGGCCCAAGAGGGTGGGCACGGATGACAGGTTGAGAGTCACTGAGGGGAGCGGAGAGAAGCAAGAGGAGACAGAGGGCAGAGGGACTGAGAGGAGGTGAGCTGAGTAGCTGGAGAGCGCAGTTAAAAGTGATGGAAACAGAAGGTAGGAGAGCCCTGCTCAAAAGAGCGAACAATCTAAAGGGAGGGGAAGACAGACAGACACATGGATGAGACGGAGAGACGGGAGAAACGGAGACGGAGTCGAGGAAGGGGGAGAAGGGAAGAAGGGATGAGAACAAGAGGTAGCTGACCGGTGGGAGTTTAGGCATGGAAGGCTTTAAGAAAAAGGTGGGTTTTTAATGTTCGTTTGAAAGAGGACAGATTAGGGGAAGTTCTGATGGAGCGGGGGAGCTTACAAAAGTCTTATAAAAGGCCAGACACATGTGATTAGGATCCAAGTCCAATCATGAGAAGTTAACCCCTTGCAGGCAGGATCTGGATTAGGCAAAACAGCATCCACAAAGAATATGCTGCACAGCAGCCAGAGGCAGCTCGTGACAAAGAGAGGGATAAAAATCAGAAAAGGGACAAGGAGGTCATTGTGATCGCTGCTTCTCCTGAGAAATAAATATATTTGCTAGTAAAAGTATATCAACGGGTATGCGAGTGAAACCCATTGGATCCAATGACCCCATATGTGGATGAACATTTGATTTGTGGTGCTGCTAGATGGACGCTGCATGATCCATTTACTTGCATTCACCAGAAGCGAACACAAGGAGGTCAACTGTGTCCACCATTGATACCTCCTCTGACTGCAAGTGCAATCACTTGTTACCATCACATGTCAAACACAATCACATGAGGTGTCACTGGTGCTTAACGCAACACTGTGAGTAAGAAGCCTAAATGGCCATTATTATTATTATTATTATTATCTTTTAATTATATTTATAAAGTGCTGACCTTTTACACAGCAATGTATATTAAGGAGATCATGGTACAAGCAAGTTATGGCATGACACAGAAGCTAAAAATGGCCCTGCCCAGATGAGCTTGCAATCGAAGAGGTGCGGGGAACACTTGATGCATTAAGTACCGGAATAACAATTGTAGCTGGTGGTGGAGAAAGTGGGTGTGGCTACTGTAAGGCAGCAGCATAATCAGTCACCAATTATACAGTAACCACTGGTAACTGGCGTTTCTATGCAGCCACCGGTGGTGGTATGGTTGGAATGAGAAGGTACAGGGGAAGACACAAAAGACGAACCGGTCAATGCAGAACTCTCAAGACAGCTGCTGGCAACCATGACTGTCCTTCACTATTCACATTAAATGAACCTCCATTTTTTGGCTTTTGGGAAGGCTTTGGCTCTGTTGCTGCATGGTCACTCTTGTGGTTATCCGTCAGCTTGGGGTTGTTGTGTGCACAGTATTTTTCTTTGGCATCATGCTCACTGCTGGACACAGAGCCAGTTATGGCGGCAGCTGCTCCTGCAAAGAAGGACGCGGAGAAGGCAACAGCAATGACTGTTACTGGGTCCAGCAGCAAAACTGAGACCGAGATGCTACAGAGATATTGATGTCTGTATGATAACCAGCGCCATAGCTAAAAGCCCTGGCCCAAAGTAAACTAGGTAACATGTGAAACAGGATGTGTCATAGAAGTAGCGCTGTCATTGTGAGATTTTTTTTACAAGTTTTACCAGTAAATTCATTGCACAATTCATTTAAATAGCGCATAAAATCTACTATTTGACAAAACATGATTAGGAATTTACGCAGCAGTCTGCAAATGTCTGCAACAAACACATAACATCACTTTTATTTGAACCAGTATTTGTACTAAGGAAAGTGCAATATATGGGGTTTGGTTTAACAGGAATTACAGTTTAAAAACAGCTAATTTATTCATGAAAATGACAATATTTTGGGGTATAACAACTATGTGAATACGTAACAAATGATTGAGCGCTATTTACCATCATAACTGTTACTGCAACGAAAAGTGCAATTTTTTTATTGCCGCTTATGTTTACTTATTGATGCAATTTACTATCATCTCATGATGGCAGCTGGGCGATAGGAGTTACTTATCAGTCTGGAGACTCCCATTCAGCTTTTCTAACATGGGTCTGGACCACGCTCTGTTTGAGCTTCCAGTTCCACTGTTAGAAATAAAATAAAATAAAATTATTTTGTATATAAAATAAAAATAGGCAGATATACCCCATAATAGAACAAAACATTTCTTTCCCGATGCCTTGGCAATAACCCCATTCATTTTAAGGTTCAGCCTGAAAAACATAATTTATTGCAATAATCAGTTACGTTTCTGATTCTCGGTTAATGTAAATTTTTGGGCATTAACAGAACAGAACAGGAACCTACTGTCAGGAGCGTTATTGTCTATAACCATTATGATGTATAGGGCCAAGTGAAAATAAGCAACATCACCAGCCAAAACTCTTGTATTTAGCCATTGAATTGGACTTTTCATGACCACCTACACTTTCTTATCGGAAAAAATATTTACTTCCAAGAATAACGTTTGCAAAAGCGTGAAAAATTTGAGACTACAACCACTATGTGAAAACATTTGCGCTTTCACCAGTGCATCATTCACACCCACGCTCGTAGCTCATTTATTGCCCTCTTACAGGTAAACAAGTTACAAGATACAGGACGCTATGGATTTCCTGCAGTAGATTAAAGCTATATATCTGGGTGGAACAGTACATATGGCTTATTTAGATTTTGATACATAATACCACAATAAAGTAATTCAGAAACTGAAAATCCTTGGATAGTGGAATGGATAAAGGTTTGGCTACCAGTCAGGAGACGGAGTGTTGGAGTCAGTGGTGTAAGTTTAAAGAATGGGACGGTGACCAGCGGAGATCCTCAGGGGTCAGTCCTGGGTCCTCTTTTGTTTCATGTATTCATTAGTGATATTATTTGTGGTCTACAAGGAAAGGTGTCTTTTTGCAGACGATTTCTAACAGGGTTGATACCCCAGAAGAGATAAAACAAATGAGTTAAATCAAAGTATCAATTCTAATTTTAATACAGCTAAATGTAAAATAATACACAACAGTTAGAAAACAGAATACAGTAGGAATAGTGATGCAATGTTAATGACAACAGAGGAAGGGACCCTGGGGTTCTACTATCAGATGATATGAAGGTCAGTGAGCAGTGGGAGCAGCCAGTAGAATAGTTGGTTGTACAGTATTGGTTGTGTTAGAATTATTTTATCTCTACATATTATTATGAAAGCCATACACTTATATTGGCACATTTTAAACTTGTTTTTCTCTGTAAGAATTGAAATGTTTACATGTTTCTGAAAAAGAGATGGTCTCAATGGTCTCATATTCAAAGAATGTCAGAGACATCAGCCTACAGCAAGTGATTCTAATGGTCTGGTAGAAGCTAACTTCTCTGCTCATTATCATTCCATGACCTTATAACCTCTAGTTATCTATTTTTCCCTGTATTCTTGTATGTGTTATATATGGCTCTACTGCCCTCTACTGGCTTAGTCATGTTTTATTTATTTTAATTTATTCATGACAAAGAAAAGAGGCGGAGCTATTATGCAACAAGCAATGAACTGAGAACATTTATAGAACTAATGAATGTGCATTTCTGTGTCCTATGCCAATTAGTTCATAAACTTATTTTTTAATTCAGTTCCAATCTCCTTGTCATCACGGAAATTCTCCATAGTTAGGAGAAGTTATGATATAGTTTCCAGGAAGAGGTTATATTGTCACTTTATACGTAAAAAAATAAAGATCCTTCATATTCAGTAATCAATGCAAAATGAAAAAATAAAATAAAAAGCGTTACACCTGCTTAATATCATCAGCGGCAGCTAGTTATATAGCACCACTAATGGCAAATGAGGATACTCCCAGATATTGGAGTATCCTTGTTTGTATATTTTTCATTAAATATTCAGTTTGGATACTGAGAGTGGTGTGTGGTACAGAGATAAATAAACAATATGCACACGGCCTTTCAGACCCAGCTGAGCAGCATAATGTAAAGTCCCAGTGTGTAGCACAGTTCAAAGCAACTAATGATCAATATGAAACTGCATCCAATTGTCCAGCACTTCTTCCAGGCCCACTTAGGTACTGTCATAGGAACAAGAAGCACATTGTAAGTGGAGTAACTGTAAAACTAGTAATTAATAGCACCTGTCTCCCAGGTAACAGGAGAGAAGGGTGGACTTTCAGAACAACTGCCTGAACAGTTCAGTATTTAGATATAAGTATGGAACAACAAAAAAATTTTTGTAAAAGAAAAACATTTCCCAATGTATGTAATTAACTATGTTAACGTACTAGCTGACTTAATAATGTAGTGTATTTATTTCCCTTCATCAATAAATCAGCTTGTCAGTAACTGTAACTGTATCTGATCCTCCTATGAGAAGTGAGATCCTCTGCTCAGGCTGCAAAATCCTAGGAACCGAGGAGACAACTGCGTGCTTCCTGTCCTTCGCTACTACTAATGTGATTGGTGGAGGAAGCACAGGAACCGAGGAGATAACTGCTTGATTCCTGTCTATCCCCTGACGCTACTACTAATGTGATTGGTGGAGGAAGCGTAGGAACCGAGGAGTCAACTGCTTGCTTCCTGTCCCTCGCTACTACTAATATGATTGGTGGAGGAAGCACAGGAACCGAGGAGATAACTGCTTGCTTTCCGTCCCTCGCTACTACTAATGTGATTGGTGGAGGAAGCGCAGGAACTGAGGAGATAACTGCTTGCTTTCCGTCCCTCGCTACTACTAATGTGATTGGTGGTGGAAGCGTAGGAACCGAGGAGATAACTGCTTGCTTTCCGTCCCTCGCTACTACTAATGTGATTGGTGGAGGAAGCACAGGAACCGAGGAGATAACTGCTTGATTCCTGTCCATTCCCTGACGCTACTACTAATGTGATTGGTGGAGGAAGCGTAGGAACCGAGGAGTCAACTGCTTGCTTCCTGTCCCTCGCTACTACTAATGTGATTGGTGGAGGAAGCACAGGAACCGAGGAGATAACTGCTTGATTCCTGTCCATCCCCTGACGCTACTACTAATGTGATTGGTGGAGGAAGCACAGGAACCGAGCAGATAACTGCTTGCTTTCCGTCCCTCGCTACTACTAATGTGATTGGTGGAGGAAGCACAGGAACCGAGGAGATAACTGCTTGATTCCTGTCCATTCCCTGACGCTACTACTAATGTGATTGGTGGAGGAAGCGTAGGAACCGAGGAGTCAACTGCTTGCTTCCTGTCCCTCGCTACTACTAATGTGATTGGTGGAGGAAGCACAGGAACCGAGGAGATAACTGCTTGATTCCTGTCCATCCCCTGACGCTACTACTAATGTGATTGGTGGAGGAAGCACAGGAACCGAGCAGATAACTGCTTGCTTTCCGTCCCTCGCTACTACTAATGTGATTGGTGGAGGAAGCACAGGAACCGAGGAGATAACTGCTTGATTCCTGTCCATCCCCTGACGCTACTACTAATGTGATTGGTGGAGGAAGCGTAGGAACCGAGGAGATAACTGCTTGCTTTCCGTCCCTCGCTACTACTAATGTGATTGGTGGAGGAAGCACAGGAACCGAGGAGATAACTGCTTGATTCCTGTCCATCCCCTGACGCTACTACTAATGTGATTGGTGGAGGAAGCGTAGGAACCGAGGAGATAATTGCTTGCTTTCCGTCCCTCGCTACTACTAATGTGATTGGTGGAGGAAGCGCAGGAACTGAGGAGATAACTGCTTGCTTCCTGTCCCTCGCTACTACTAATGTGATTGGTGGTGGAAGCGTAGGAACCGAGGAGTCAACTGCTTGCTTCCTGTCCCTCGCTACTACTAATGTGATTGGTGGAGGAAGTGCAGGAACCAAGGAGTCAACTGCTTGTTTCCTGTCCTCAAATTATGCCGTTTTAAAAATGCAGACAATGTGGACGTTAGTTCATCTTGCTTGTCTTCTGTCAGATTACTACCATGGGTGAAAGCTATATCTCAGGACTCCCACATACGTCTGATCTCCAGCAATGCACAAGCAGGTAGAAACACTCCTGGGTTAGGAGGAGCTCAGGGTAAAGCTCATGGAGTATCCTGTTGTTAACTGTTTGGATGTTTTGGCGAAGAATTCTCCCTCCCCCAACTAGTAGGATCATGGTGGCAATATGCCACAGACACCTCCAGCAGTGCTACAAAGCATCTTGTTTCAGCACAGACAACCAGCAGAAGGTGCTGCTCTCACAGTGCTCTATGTGCTAACACAAGCGCTGACTGCCAGTGTGACTCAGCTCTGCTCAGGGTTGATCTTTTCCCAGTAGTCGATGCTGGTGGTCGCGAGCTTTGGGGGTGTTTAGCAAGAGGGATATTGTCTAAACATTATGATTTGAATGAAGTTAGTATTTAAGGGATAAATTAACATAAAGAAGCTATGGTATGCTTGTACTCACCACCAGGAATGGGCATTACCATGGCAGCTCCTGTGTTCTGGCACAATGTTTATACTGCCAGGCCCAACGTATGTGTCGTTGTGTGATGGCCAGATACCACAATTACTGTAAAACCACATATGACTAAATACTACCAGACAGCAAATAAAAAAGCTGAAAAACCCAATATAACACAATAAAAACAGAGAGACTATGATATAAAGAAAGAGGCCGGGAAAATGTATTTAACAAAACTGTTCAGATGAATTTCTTATGGGTGTTTAAAGTTTTAATATCCCTGCAGTCTAAAGCAGACAATAGCAGCGTTTGCTTATGACCTATTGCACAGAGTAACACAGTGTATCTACTTTTCCACTAACTATCTTAAAAGTTTTATATCTTCAGAATTGTCTCTGGAATGAGCTGAATTGAAAACCACCATCAGTCATTGCTCATCCAGAAAGGTGCATCTCATGCTCATACCAGTTAATCAGATATCCCGCAGATTTCCCACTATCTCTCTGCTGACTTCCACCAGCCGAAAGAGTTAACGCGACATCATTTACCCAGTTACAATAGAACTGAAGCCATTTTTCACCAAGCTTATTCTTTCATGCGCTCATCACTTCTCCTGCAGTGATGATTGATGGCGACACGTGTTATCTTTCCTGGAACATTCCATCCATCACAGTCTCCCCAGGAAGAGAACACAGGCAGTGGACAATCCCTTCAAGCTCAGGAGCACTGGAGTCCTTGAATACTCCCTAAGTCACATAGTCAAAGTATTGCTTTACCAATCTACAGTCCTAGAGGTTTCTTACTACTAACAATGCCTCATTAAAGCAGAACAGCTTCTTCCCAACTCGTTACCCCCCTACAGGCACCAGGCATGTGCCAAGTTACCCCCTTCTGTGTTCAACTCCAAGCTTTACTCAGCACAACTTTTATCCAGTCTCTCTCCCATGTAAACCATGTGCAGTCTCTTGGCATACACACGTTGTGCACCCTCTGGCTAGCTGTGCTCTCCCCTCCTAGCAATACCCCATGCATACATACTGCACATCCATCTCCCGCCCCGGCAACCAGTGTGCAGATGCAGCATAACATTCTACTGCTCCTTTATCCTGCAGGTGCAGAGTTAAATCTCAGCAGCTCCCTATTCAGAGAGCAATGCCTCATTCTAATCCCCTCTTTTGTATAATGTATAAAGCTGTTGCTGACATGTAAGAGTATGTGGGAAGGAGATTTAGAAGGAAACTGAGGCATCTATTTATTTGCATATGAGTTAGAGGAAATAATGCCTTTTTTTCAACAAGTTGTTGTATAACGGGGTCTGTTAATAGGGGACTGAGATAAATGTACTCTTCTTCTCGTATTCAGTGGGCTGTACATTGGCAGCTCCTCTTAGTAGCTCATTATGAAGTGCACAGCTAGCTCTCTCACTGAACTGCATAGGGATCACTTACAAATCTAAACAGGGAGCTAGACAAGAGGTGACAGGTCTGCTAATGCAATGCACCCTCCTTAAAGCCTCCAGTTCCAGAGGTGACAGGTTTCAGATGTTAATGTCAATTCCTAAGAGCTTATCCAATGCCCTGGGCAGTTTTCTATCCTTGGAACACTCTAATTCCTCAGTGTCCATATGTCCTCCAGAACAAGTGGACTGAGCTATGAAACTGGGGCACCGAACGCTGGCTGAAAACCATGCTGGAGAAATGTGCACAGAGAGAGACAATGCAATGTAGGTCAAACACAACAGTATAGAAGCAGTTACCTAATATTATCTCTTCCA
Organism: Mixophyes fleayi; assembly: GCF_038048845.1. Lineage (NCBI taxonomy): Eukaryota > Metazoa > Chordata > Amphibia > Anura > Limnodynastidae > Mixophyes > Mixophyes fleayi. Next base: position 96,282,677 of record NC_134412.1, on the reverse strand, counting down.
CACGGATATAGCAAGAGGCATACTCTAATCAACGCCTAATAATAAGAGTAATGCTACATCCAGGGGTTTCATGGACTCATACCACAGGGATCCTCCTTTGAATATCCTGCAGACACAGGAGTAACTAAAGTATTATCAAGTCTTCATATTATGTGCAGAGAAATCAGAGGGGGATAGTCATTATACACATTGATTAGTGGGCAGTCACTATAACACTTCAGGAGATGCTTTTAGGTACATCAATAACTCTGTGAATATAATATTTATTTCCATATTATTACTATTGTTTATATAACAGCAATGATATTATGCAGCACTGTACTGATAATATGTAATCACTCACACCAGTCCCTACCTCATTGGAGCTTACAATCTAAATTCCTCACGCACACATAGACTAGGGACAGATTTGTCAGCAGTCAGTTAATCTACCAGAAGGTTTTAGGGGTGTGGGAGGAAACCCACACAAAACACGGGGAGAACATGCAAACTTCACACATATAAGGCTTGGTCGGAAAATATACATGTCAAACCTGTCTACCCTGTAATTAAATGTTTTGTACTGGATTTCATCCAGATCCGTGAGGTTGAGGCCTTTCAACCAGTGTTTTAAACTCAATCAGAGTGACTTGGAATCCTCTCGGCCGACAGACACATGTACATAGGGTACGGCCAGAGAGGCGGACCACCCCTGTTAGAAGTGAAAGAGGGAGCGGAGCACTAAATCCTCCCCCCCCCCCACACACACACTAACAAAAAAAAATGCTTATATCCGTCCCTACTTTCAACCCCACGGTAGTTAGTATGTTTATCAGTATCTTGGACTCACTGTTCATCAGGGCCAGGTGCAGCATCCGGAACAGAGGAGCCTAGCGGAGTATTAATGAGTTCACCTGCTGCTGCATACTGTTATGGGATACTTGTGGCACACCACATATAGCGTGCTGCACTGCATCTCATCTACACTGTGCATGGCTGTGGTCACAATATATATCTTGTATATTTTTCTTAATAGAAAGGCTCATAAAGGTGTTATATATAACGCATGTTAAACAGTGAATAATCACAATACTTTTATTTCAATTGTCATATTAATGGATTTTAAATAAATGTCTTGCGAGCTTGTTTATGTGTTCGGAGTAAGCAAACATCCCATTATAAAATAGTGATTAATGTAACCTTTTAGTTGGTGGTAAGTGGTAATGACTTTACAGAGTTAAATCCTCTGTGACGCCTCACAAATCAATAAACACCTTGAAGTTTGCTATATCTTCTCCCATTGCAACTTATTAACAGATCAGCACACAATCTGGACACCCTAATTCGCCTGTACTTCGAAGCAAAAATCTTCCACTCCAAAAGAAATACACATTTGCTTTGCAAATTGACATGATGTCACCATAGCAATTACCATTAAACTATACTCGTTTGTGTCTTTTTTGCCTTGGCTTCATACGTGCTCCCAAATGAAAACAATCTTGCGCACTTTGGCTTATAATATATTCCAGAACCATCTGCAAGATCCAGCCCGGACCCCAGACAACCTGCTACTTAGATGACTGTAATATTCAAATGTTCAGCTAAGAAGCTCCCACTCCAATACATTACTCATGATAACTGCAATCTGATTAACAATGGAATTATTCAGATAACTTAGACAAACATCATCCATCTACATTTTGCAGCCTGTAAGAAATGCTCATCTGCTAAACATCCACTAAGCACAAAACAATTACATCCTCTGTGTTGTATATTTGTATAAACATATAAAAGTAATCCAGTTATAGAGGTTTCCTTATTTCAGGTTTCAGCATTCAAGATAATATTTATCGCCTACCTTAATGAAACCCAATTTCTTTCA